>NW_026570563.1:0-41421 GCF_019649055.1 Paramacrobiotus metropolitanus | reverse complement strand
AATCGGGTGAACGCAATGAATCTTTAGATTTGCAAATGTAAGGTCACATTTAGTACCGGCCGCTTTAATGACGGAAACTTTGGGGGTGGGTCAGAGTGGGCGTGGCGGACGTTCGTATCAGGTAGGTACCACCTTCCTATTAATCATATAAGTATTACAGACATAATAACGCCCACCGACCAATCCTGATCGTCGAAGGCGGGGTTTAAGTGAAAATGGCGGTGGCACAAAAACTGTGTTCTATGGACGGTTTTGATCAGTTTCTCTTTCTGAGTCCGAAAAAGTAAAAGATTTTGGTATCTAACCCCATGACCTTTGGTAACGGTAGCGTTACCATTGTAATATATATGGTTACCATATGTAACCAAGTCCAAAGCACCCTATTTGACTTCCCGTACAGTCTGCTGTGATTGCAAAGCCGTTATCTTAGTTTGCGACGCCGCTAGCAATCGTTTGCTCTGTAAACATTGTTGGTAACTTGTTGTCACCATGGTAACGGTGCCCGTTACCACTTTAATAACAGTACCCGTTACTACAATGATAGCGGTAGTACCGGTTTCGTTATTAAATTAGTAGCGGTGCCCGCTACTAATGTAACTAATAAAACGGTAACCAAAACGATATCAGTATCAGCTACCACCGTTGTAACGGTACCTGTTACTGCAGTGGTTACCATGACATAGGGTCGGTTACCTAGTAATTCACTGGTAACGGTAAAGATTTTTATTTATTTGATTTGTCACGTTTTGTGAGCGGGAATAGTATGAAATACTTGTTGGTCACTACTTGTGGTTGCGTGTTACCTATGTAACTGGGTTTGTGGGCGTGAATAGGTTTCGGTAATTTCAAACTTTAACGTTGTTTTTTATGGACAGGTACTATTAGTTTTTCTTCCTGAGTCAGAAATGGTAAGAGTCACCCGGTGACCTTTCTAACCATAGATTCAGTGGTCACGTGACCATTTATAGTGTATAACTATGGCGGGTGACCTTTTGAAAAATGTCTTTGCCGACTACCCAAAATAATTTGACGCGAGAAAAAGGTTCACTAGTTCGTTTTTCGGGTCTGATGGTCGGTTCAGCCGGTTCATCGAAATCTCGAAATCGGGTGAACGCAATGAATCTTTAGATTTGCAAATGTAAGGTCACATTTAGTACCGGCCGCTTTAATGACGGAAACTTTTGCGGTGGGTCAGAGTGGGCGTGGCGGACGTTCGTATCAGGTAGGTACCACCTTCTAATCATATAAGTATTACAGACATAATAACGCCCACCGACCAATCCTGATCGTCCGAAGGCGGGGTTTAAGTGAAAATGGCCGGTGGCACAAAACTATGTGTTCTATGGACGGTTTTGATCAGTTTCTCTTTCTGAGTCCGAAAAAAGTAAAAGATTTTGGTATCTAACCCCATGACCTTTGGTAACGGTAGCGGTACCATTGTAATATATATGGTTACCATATGTAACCCAAGTCCAAAACACCCTATTTGACTTCCCGTACAGTCTGCTGTGATTGCAAAGCCGTTATCTTAGTTTGCGACGCCGCTAGCAATCGTTTGCTCTGTAAACATTGTTGGTAACTTGTTGTCACCATGGTAACGGTGCCCGTTACCACTTTAATAACGGTACCCGTTACTACAATGATAGCGGTAGTACCGGTTTTTTCGTTATTAAATTAGTAGCGGTGCCCGCTACTAATGTAACTAATAAAACAGTAACCAAAACGATATCAGTATCAGCTACCACCGTTGTAACGGTACCTGTTACTGCAGTGGTTACCATGACATAGGGTCGGTTACCTAGTAATTCACTGGTAACGGTAAAGATTTTTATTTTATTTGATTTGTCACGTTTTTGTGAGCGGGAATAGTATGAAATACTTGTTGGTCACTACTTGTGGTTGCGTGTTACCTATGTAACTGGGTTTGTGGGCGTGGCTTAATAGGTTTCGGTAATTTCAAACTTTAACGTTGTTTTTTATGGACAGGTACTATTAGTTTTTCTTCCTGAGTCAGAAACCGGTTAGAGGTCACCCGGGTGACCTCCTAACTCATAGATTCGGTGGTCACGTGACCATTTATAGTGTATAACTATGGCGGGTGACCTTTTGGAAAAAAATGTCTTTGCCGACTACCCAAAATAATTTGACGCGAGAAAAAAGGTTCACTAGTTCGTTTTTCGGTCTGATAGTCGGTTCAGCCGGTTCATCGAAATCTCGAAATCGGGTGAACGCAATGAATCTTAGAGATTTGGAAATGTAAGGTCACATTTAGTACCGGCCGCTTTAATGACGGAAACTTTTGGGGTGGGTCGAGATGGGCGTGGCGGACGTTCGTATCAGGTAGGTACCACCCATTCGAATCTATATAAGTATTACAGACATAACAGACATAATAACGCCCACCGACCAATCCTGATCGTCCGAAGGCGGGGTTTAAGTGAAAATGGCCCGGTGGCACAAAAACTATGTGTTCTATGGACGGTTTTGATCAGTTTCTCTTTCTGAGTCTGAAAAAGTAAAAGATTTTGGTATCTAACCCCATGACCTTTGGTAACGGTAGCGGTACCATTGTAATATATATGGTTACCATATGTAACCAAGTCCAAAACACCCTATTTGACTTCCCGTACAGTCTGCTGTGATTGCAAAGCCGTTATCTTAGTTTGCGACGCCGCTAGCAATCGTTTGCTCTGTAAACATTGTTGGTAACTTGTTGTCACCATGGTAACGGTGCCCGTTACCACTTTAATAACGGTACCCGTTACTACAATGATAGCGGTAGTACCGGTTTTCGTTATTAAATTAGTAGCGGTGCCCGCTACTAATGTAATAAAACAGTAGCAAAACGATATCAGTATCAGCTACCACCGTTGTAACGGTACCTGTTACTGCAGTGGTTACCATGACATAGGGTCGGTTACCTAGTAATTCACTGGTAACGGTAAAGATTTTATTTTATTTGATTTGTCGCGTTTTGTGAGCAGGAATAGTATGAAATACTTGTTGGTCACTACTTGTGGTTGCGTGTTACCTATGTAACTGGGTTTGTGGGCGTGGCTTAATAGGTTTCGGTAATTTCAAACTTTAACGTTGTTTTTTATGGACAGGTACTATTAGTTTTTCTTCCTGAGTCAGAAACTGGTAGAGGTCACCCGGGTGACCTTTCCTAACCATAGATTCGGTGGTCACGTGACCATTTATAGTGTATAACTATGGCGGGTGACCTTTTGGAAAAAATGTCTTTGCCGACTACCCAAAATAATTTGACGCGAGAAAAAAAGGTTCACTAGTTCGTTTCGGGTCTGATGGTCGGTTCAGCCGGTTCATCGAAATCTCGAAATCGGGTGAACGCAATGAATCTTGAGATTTGGAAATGTAAGGTCACATTTAGTACCGGCCGCTTCAATGACGGGAAACTTTTGGGGTGGGTCAGAGTGGGCGTGGCGGACGTTCGTATCAGGTAGGTAGCACCCCATTTCGATCTATATAAGTATTACAGACATAATAACGCCCACCGACCAATCCGGATCGTCCGAAGGCGGGGTTTAAGTGAAAATGGCCGGTGGCACAAAAACTATGTGTTCTATGGACGGTTTTGATCAGTTTCTCTTTCTGAGTCCGAAAAAGTAAAAGATTTTGGTATCTAACCCCATGACCTTTGGTAACGGTAGCGGTACCATTGTAATATATATGGTTACCATATGTAACCAAGTCCAAAGCACCCTATTTGACTTCCCGTACAGTCTGCTGTGATTGCAAAGCCGTTATCTTAGTTTGCGACGCCGCTAGCAATCGTTTGCTCTGTAAACATTGTTGGTAACTTGTTGTCACCATGGTAACGGTGCCCGTTACCACTGTAATAACGGTACCCGTTACTACAATGATAGCGGTAGTACCGGTTTTCGTTATTAAATTAGTAGCGGTGCCGCTACTAATGTAATAATAAAACGGTAACCAAAACGATATCAGTATCAGCTACCACCGTTGTAACGGTACCTGTTACTGCAGTGGTTACCATGACATAGGGTCGGTTACCTAGTAATTCACTGGTAACGGTAAAGATTTTATTTTATTTGATTTGTCACGTTTTTGTGAGCGGGAATAGTATGAAATACTTGTTGGTCACTACTTGTGGTTGCGTGTTACCTATGTAACTGGGTTTGTGGGCGTGGCTTAATAGGTTTCGGTAATTTCAAACTTTAACGTTGTTTTTATGGACAGGTACTATTAGTTTTTCTTCCTGAGTCAGAAAATGGTAAAGGGTCACCCGGGTGACCTTTCCTAACCATAGATTCGGTGGTCACGTGACCATTTATAGTGTATAACTATGGCGGGTGACCTTTTGGAAAAAATATCTTTGCCGACTACCCAAAATGATTTGACGCGAGAAAAAAAGGTTCACTAGTTCGTTTCGGGTCTGATGGTCGGTTCAGCCGGTTCATCGAAATCTCGAAATCGGGTGAACGCAATGAATCTTGAGATTTGGAAATGTAAGGTCACATTTAGTACCGGCCGCTTTAATGACGGAAACTTTTGGGGTGGGTCAGAGTGGGGTGTGGCGGACGCTAGTATCAGGTAGGTAGCACCCCATTTCGATCTATATAAGTATTACAGACATAATAACGCCCACCGACCAATCCGGATCGTCGGGAGGCGGGGTTTAAGTGAAAATGGCCCGGTGGCACAAAAACTATGTGTTCTATGGACGGTTTTGATCAGTTTCTCTTCCTGAGTCCGAAAAAAGTAAAAGATTTTGGTATCTAACCCCATGACCTTTGGTAACGGTAGCGTTACCATTGTAATATATATGGTTACCATATGTAACCAAGTCCAAAGCACCCTATTTGACTTCCCGTACAGTCTGCTGTGATTGCAAAGCCGTTATCTTAGTTTGCGACGCCGCTAGCAATCGTTTGCTCTGTAAACATTGTTGGTAACTTGTTGTCACCATGGTAACGGTGCCCGTTACCACTGTAATAACGGTACCCGTTACTACAATGATAGCGGTAGTACCGGTTTTCGTTATTAAATTAGTAGCGGTGCCCGCTACTAATGTAACTAATAAAACAGTAACCAAAACGATATCAGTATCAGCTACCACCGTTGTAACGGTACCTGTTACTGCAGTGGTTACCATGACATATGGTCGGTTACCTAGTAATTCACTGGTAACGGTAAAGATTTTTATTTTATTTGATTTGTCACGCTTTTGTGAGCAGAATAGTATGAAATACTTGTTGGTCACTTCTTGTGGTTGCGTGTTACCTATGTAACTGGGTTTGTGGGCGTGGCTTAATAGGTTTCGGTAATTTCAAACTTTAACGTTGTTTTTTATGGACAGGTACTATTAGTTTTTCTTCCTGGGTCAGAAATGGTAAGGAGTCACCCGGGTGACCTTTCTAACCATAGATTCGGTGGTCACGTGACCATTTATAGTGTATAACTCTGGCGGGTGACCTTTGAAAAAAGTATTTGCCGACTACCTACAAAATGATTTGACGCGAGAAAAAGGTTCACTAGTTCGTTTTCGGGTCTGATAGTCGGTTCAGCCGGTTCATCAAAATCTCGAAATCGGGTGAACGCAATGAATCTTGAGATTTGGAAATGTAAGGTCACATTTAGTACCGGCCGCTTTAATGACGGAAACTTTTGGGGTGGGTCAGAGTGGGCGTGGCGGACGCTAGTATCAGGTGGTAGCACCCCATTTCGATCTATATAAGTATTACAGACATAACAGACATAATAACGCCCACCGACCAATCCGGATCGTCGGGAGGCGGGGTTTAAGTGAAAATGGCCGCGTGGCACAAAATTATGTGTCCTATGGACGGTTTTGATCAGTTTCTCTTCCTGAGTCCGAAAAAGTAAAAGATTTTGATATCTGACCCCATGACCTTTGGTAACGGTAGCGTTACCATTGTAATATATATGGTTACCATATGTAACCAAGTCCAAAGCACCCCTATTTGACTTCCCGTACAGTCTGCTGTGATTGCAAAGCCGTTATCTTAGTTTGCGACGCCGCTAGCATTTGTTTGCTCTGTAAACATTGTTTGTAACTTGTTATCACCATGGTAACGGTGCCCGTTACCACTGTAATAACGGTACCCGTTACTACAGTGATAGCGGTACCCGCTATCACTGTAGTACCAGTTTTCGTTAATAAATTAGTAGCGGTGCCCGCTACTAATGTAACTAATAAAACGGTAACAAAACGATAGCAGTATCAGCTACCACCGTTGTAACGGTACCTGTTACTGCAGTGGTTACCATGACATATGGTCGGTTACCTAGTAATTCACTTGTAACGCTAAAGATTCTTGTTTTATTTGATTTGCCACGCTTTCTTGGGAAATAGTATGAAATACTTGTCGGTCACTTCTTGTGGTTGCGTGTTACCTATGTAACTGGGTTTGTGGGCGTGGCTTAATAGGTTTCGGTAATTTCAAACTTTAACGTTGTTTTTTATGGACAGATACAATTATTTTTTCTTCCTGGGTCAGAAATGGTAAAGGTCACCCGGGTGACCTTACCTAACATAGATTAGGTGGTCACGTGACCATTTATAGTGTATAACTCTGGTGGGTGACCTTTTAGAAAAAAGTATTTGCCGACTACCCAAATTGATTTGACGCGAGAAAAAAGGATCAGCAGGTGGTTTTTCGGTTTGATAGTCGGTTCAGCCGGTTCATCGAAATCTCGAAATCGGGTGAACGCAATGAATCTTTAGATTTGGAAATGTAAGGTCACATTTAGTACCGGCCGCTTTAATGAGGGAAACTTTTGGGGTGGGTCGGAATGGGCGTGGCGGACATTAGTATCAAAAGGTCACATTTCGATCTATATAAGTATTACAAGTAGACTGCGGCCGACAGCGTGGCCTCGTAAGGGCGGGCCTCGTTATGCACCTCCGGTGCATACGATTGTCTGTAATACTGTTGACCGTCAGCAACAACAGGTGGTTGTTTTAGTCTTTTCCTTTTAGTTTGTTAATTCAAATGGTCGCACACTTTAGTCAGCAATTGACAGGCTCCAGGTAATTGTGGGTAAAAACCTTGCTAGATATTTGAAATTATTGATAGAAAGTAAGCGGACCAGGAAGTGGGTGGGAAGGCACTTGTAATGTGATGTGGTTCTGAATAATCTAGGAATGCACTTCAAACTTCATGTTGACTGTATTATGGTTTCTTCGGTTTTTTATCTTCAGTTTAACCAATGAACACAAATTTTACACAAAAACAAAAGGTAAACAAAGAGCAAATAAACAAAACAACAAAATATTTTGAAAATTAAATTACATCATATTTTGGCAGTTTTCCGTTTTTCGTTTTTATTTTTACTTTTAATTTTATTGAACATTTGAACAAAAACAACATAAAACCACACAACAAACACCAACACAACAAACTGCTTTTTTGGGCAGTTTTGCAATTTTATTATTTTATTTTATTTTAATTATGACAAAATAAAAAGAAAAGAAAAAACAAAACTACCAAAAAACAAAAATAAAACCTATTTGTGTACCCATCGGTTATCCCGGCGGACCACCCGTAGGACTGTGGAGTGGACGGCGCCTGGAACTTCCTGGTCTCCTACATCAGGCTCGAACTCAAGGAGTTCGTCCATGTCCGCAGGGTGGTGCACCGGGACAACTGGTGGGTCCGCAGCACTTGTTGGCGACGCTTGCGGCTCCGGCGAACCGGCACTTGGTTTGACCGCCAGTGACCGACGGGCCGGCAGGAGAGGCGGAACAGGTTCCGGTGTCCGCCGGTGTTTGGTCGTGGAAAACATTGGCCTTCCTGGACGCCGGCGTGGACCTGATGGTGTTTCCTTGAAGTCCGCCTCTCCTCCGCCATAACAGCCTGCTGCATTCGCCACGCAGCACGCACTCTTTCCCGGGCGCCGGTTGCGGTGGCCGAGCTCCGCCAACGCGGCATTGATGTCCGCATGCCGGTCACGCCGCCGATGTCTTGGCGGCGTGCGCTGGCGGGCGTCTCGACCGACGCGGAACCGCGGCACCCGGGCGAGTGGGACCGAGCTCTCAGCAGCCGCGAACTGACCGTGCACATTTCGGTGAACGGGAGGCATCTTTTCAATTTATAATAAATAAAAAGATTATTATGTTGTACAACACTAAAAAATTCAAGATTCAGACGATCGTCGAAAACAAAATTTTCGGTTTTTTCGATCGGTTTCTTCATTTAAAAAATACGAGCGTTCCAGTGCAGTAAATATTTTGAACAAAACGATCGGCCACACAGTGTTCGTCTAGCATGTAGCAACTCAGTGCGTATATGTCAAATAATGCAGCGAAGTACTTTGCAGTATAACAGTATAACTGACTAAAAACATCTTCTTCAGCTGAAGTAAACAACTATTGCTCTTCGTTTGATAGATACGCACAGGTAACTTATTGGTAACGAGTTCGTTACAACGGTTGCGAGCGGTAACTGTAATATAATGGTAACCGAGCAGTACGTCTCGGTACTACCCAAGCAAATCTGGCTATGTCCAATTTCACGGTTTATTCGTTTGAAAACCTCGCTGTTCAAAAAGTGCAAAGCGGTCGAAAACCATCCCATGCGTACATTCGCATTTTTCGAAAAACTTCGAAGTACCGGCCGCTTTAATGACGGGAAACTTTTGGGGTGGGTCAGAGTGGGAGTGGCGGACGCTAGTATCAAACAGGTACCCCATTTCTAACTATATAAGTATTACAGACATAATAACGCCCACCGACCAATCCGGATCGTCGGGAGGCGGGGTTTAAGTGAAAATGGCCGCGTGGCACAAAAATTATGTGTCCTATGGACGGTTTTGATCAGTTTCTCTTCCTGAGTCCGAAAAAAGTAAAAGATTTTAATATCTGACCCCATGACCTTTGGTAACGGTAGCGTTACCATTGCAATATATGGTTACCATATGTAACCAAGTCCAAAGCACCCTATTTGACTTCCCGTACAGTCTGCTGTGATTGCAAAGCCGTTATCTTAGTTTGCGACGCCGCTAGCATTTGTTTGCTCCGTAAACATTGTTTGTAACTTGTTATCACCATGGTAACGGTGCCCGTTACCACTGTAATAACGGTACCCGTTACTACAGTGATAGCGGTACCCGCTATCACTGTAGTACCAGTTCGTTAATAAATTAGTAGCGGTGCCCGCTACTAATGTAACTAATAAAACGGTAACGAAAACGATAGCAGTATCAGCTACCACCGTTGTAACGGTACCTGTTACTGCAGTGGTTACCATGACATATGGTCGGTTACCTAGTAATTCACTTGTAACGCTAAAGATTCTTGTTTTATTTGATTTGCCACGCTTTCTTGAGGAGAAATAGTATGAAATAGTTGTCGGTCACTTCTTGTGGTTGCGTGTTACCTATGTAACTGGGTTTGTGGGCGTGGCTTAATAGGTTTCGGTAATTTCAAACTTTAACGTTGTTTTTTATGGACAGATACAATTATTTTTCTTCCTGAGTCAGAAAATGGTAAAGGTCACCCGGGTGACCTTACCTAACCATAGATTAGGTGGTCACGTGACCATTTATAGTGTATAACTCTGGTGGGTGACCTTTTGAAAAAGTATTTGCCGACTACCCAAAATGATTTGACGCGAGAAAAAAGGATCAATAGTTCGTTTTTCGGTTTGATAGTCGGTTCAGCCGGTTCATCGAAATCTCGAAATCGGGTGAACGCAATGAATCTTAGATTTGGAAATGTAAGGTCACATTTAGTACCGGCCGCTTTAATGACGGAAACTTTGGGGTGGGTCGGAATGGGCGTGGCGGACGCTAGTATCAGTACACCACCCATTTCTAACTATATAAGTATTACAGGCGGGGTTTAAGTGAAAATGGCCGTGGCACAAAATTATGTGTCCAATCCGGATCGTCGGGAGGCGGGGTTTAAGTGAAAATGGCCGCGTGGCACAAAAATTATGTGTCCTATGGACGGTTTTGATCAGTTTTCTTCCTGAGTCCGAAAAAGTAAAAGATTTTAATATCTGACCCCATGACCTTTGGTAACGGTAGCGTTACCATTGTAATATATATGGTTACCATATGTAACCAAGTCCAAAGCACCCCTATTTGACTTCCCGTACAGTCTGCTGTGATTGCAAAGCCGTTATCTAGTTTGCGACGCCGCTAGCATTTGGTTTGCTCTGTAAACATTGTTTGTAACTTGTTATCACCATGGTAACGGTGCCCGTTACCACTGTAATAACGGTACTTCACATTACAGTGATAGCGGTACCCGCTATCACTGTAGTACCAGTTTTCGTTATTAAATTAGTAGCGGTGCCCGCTACTAATGTAACTAATAAACGGTAACGAAAACGATAGCAGTATCAGCTACCACCGTTGTAACGGTACCTGTTACTGCAGTGGTTACCATGACATATGGTCGGTTACCTAGTAATTCACTTGTAACGCTAAAGATTCTTGTTTTATTTGGTTTGCCACGCTTTCTTGAGGAGAAATAGTATGAAACAGTTGTCGGTCACTTCTTGTGGTTGCGTGTTACCTATGTAACTGGGTTTGTGGGCGTGGCTTAATAGGTTTCGGTAATTTCAAACTTTAACGTTGTTTTTATGGACAGATACAATTATTTTTTCTTCCTGAGTCAGAAATGGTAAAAGGTCACCCGGGTGACCTTACCTAACCATAGATTAGGTGGTCACGTGACCATTTATAGTGTATAACTCTGGTGGGTGACCTTTTGAAAAAAGTCTTTGCCGACTACCCAGAATGATTTGACGTGAAAAAAAAGGTTCAATAGTTCGTTTTTTGGTCTGATAGTCGGTTCAGCCGGTTCATCGAAATCTCGAAATCGGGTGAACGCAATGAATCTTTAGATTTGGAAATGTAAGGTCACATTTAGTACCGGCCGCTTTAATGACGGAAACTTTTGGGGTGGGTCAGAGTGGGCGTGGCGGACACTAGTATCTACACCCTACCCTATTTCTAACTATATAAGTATTACAGACATAATAACGCCCACCGACCAATCCGGATCGTCGGGAGGCGGGGTTTAAGTGAAAATGGCCGCGTGGCACAAAAATTATGTGTCCTATGGACGGTTTTGATCAGTTTCTCTTCCTGAGTCCGAAAAAGTAAAAGATTTTAATATCTGACCCCATGACCTTTGGTAACGGTAGCGTTACCATTGCAATATATATGGTTACCATATGTAACCAAGTCCAAAGCACCCCTATTTGACTTCCCGTACAGTCTGCTGTGATTGCAAAGCCGTTATCTTAGTTTGCGACGCCGCTAGCATTTGTTTGCTCTGTAAACATTGTTTGTAACTTGTTATCACCATGGTAACGGTGCCCGTTACCACTGTAATAACGGTACCCGTTACTACAGTGATAGCGGTACCCGCTATCACTGTAGTACCAGTTTTCGTTATTAAATTAGTAGCGGTGCCCGCTACTAATGTAACTAATAAAACGGTAACGAAAACGATAGCAGTATCAGCTACCACCGTTGTAACGGTACCTGTTACTGCAGTGGTTACCATGACATATGGTCGGTTACCTAGTAATTCACTTGTAACGCTAAAGATTCTTGTTTTATTTGATTTGCCACGCTTTCTTGAGGAGAAATAGTATGAAACAGTTGTCGGTCACTTCTTGTGGTTGCGTGTTACCTATGTAACTGGGTTTGTGGGCGTGGCTTAATAGGTTTCGGTAATTTCAAACTTTAACGTTGTTTTTATGGACAGATACAATTATTTTTTCTTCCTGAGTCAGAAATGGTAAAGGTCACCCGGGTGACCTTTACCTAACCATAGATTCGGTGGTCACGTGACCATTTATAGTGTATAACTCTGGTGGGTGACCTTTTGAAAAAGTCTTTGCCGACTACCCAAAATGATTTGACGCGAGAAAAAAGGTTCACTAGTTCGTTTTTGGTCTGATAGTCGGTTCAGCCGGTTCATCGAAATCTCGAAATCGGGTGAACGCAATGAATCTTTAGATTTGGAAATGTAAGGTCACATTTAGTACCGGCCGCTTTAATGAGGGAAACTTTTGGGGTGGGTCAGAATGGGCGTGGCGGACACTAGTATCTACAGGTACCACCCCTATTTCTAACTATATAAGTATTACAGACATAATAACGCCCACCGACCAATCCGGATCGTCGGGAGGCGGGGTTTAAGTGAAAATGGCCGCGTGGCACAAAAATTATGTGTCTATGGACGGTTTTGATCAGTTTCTCTTCCTGAGTCCGAAAAAGTAAAAGATTTTAATATCTGACCCCATGACCTTTGGTAACGGTAGCGTTACCATTGTAATATATATGGTTACCATATGTAACCAAGTCCAAAGCACCCCTATTTGACTTCCCGTACAGTCTGCTGTGATTGCAAAGCCGTTATCTTAGTTTGCGACGCCGCTAGCATTTGTTTGCTCTGTAAACATTGTTTGTAACTTGTTATCACCATGGTAACGGTGCCCGTTACCACAGTACCAGTTTTCGTTAGTTTTCGTTATTAAATTAGTAGCGGTGCCCGCTACTAATGTAACTAATAAAACGGTAACGAAAACGATAGCAGTATCAGCTACCACCGTTGTAACGGTACCTGTTACTGCAGTGGTTACCATGACATATGGTCGGTTACCTAGTAATTCACTTGTAACGCTAAAGATTCTTGTTTTATTTGGTTTGCCACGCTTTCTTGAGGAGAAATAGTATGAAACAGTTGTCGGTCACTTCTTGTGGTTGCGTGTTACCTATGTAACTGGGTTTGTGGGCGTGGCTTAATAGGTTTCGGTAATTTCAAACTTTAACGTTGTTTTTTATGGACAGATACAATTATTTTTTCTTCCTGAGTCAGAAAATGGTAAAAGGTCACCCGGGTGACCTTACCTAACCATAGATTAGGTGGTCACGTGACCATTTATAGTGTATAACTCTGGTGGGTGACCTTTTGAAAAAAGTCTTTGCCGACTACCAGAATGATTTGACGTGAAAAAAAAGGTTCAATAGTTCGTTTTTTGGTCTGATAGTCGGTTCAGCCGGTTCATCGAAACCTCGAAATCGGGTGAACGCAATGAATCACGTGATTTGGAAATGTAAGGTCACATTTAGTACCGGCCGCTTCAATGACGGAAACTTTTGGGGTGGGTCAGAGTGGGCGTGGCGGACACTAGTATCTTACACCCTACCCCTATTTCTAACTATATAAGTATTACAGACATAATAACGCCCCCCGACCAATCCGGATCGTCGGGAGGCGGGGTTTAAGTGAAAATGGCCGCGTGGCACAAAAATTATGTGTCCTATGGACGGTTTTGATCAGTTTCTCTTCCTGAGTCCGAAAAAGTAAAAGATTTTAATATCTGACCCCATGACCTTTGGTAACGGTAGCGTTACCATTGCAATATATATGGTTACCATATGTAACCAAGTCCAAAGCACCCCTATTTGACTTCCCGTACAGTCTGCTGTGATTGCAAAGCCGTTATCTTAGTTTGCGACGCCGCTAGCATTTGTTTGCTCTGTAAACATTGTTTGTAACTTGTTATCACCATGGTAACGGTGCCCGTTACCACTGTAATAACGGTACCCGTTACTACAGTGATAGCGGTACCCGCTATCACTGTAGTACCAGTTTTCGTTATTAAATTAGTAGCGGTGCCCGCTACTAATGTAACTAATAAAACGGTAACGAAAACGATAGCAGTATCAGCTACCACCGTTGTAACGGTACCTGTTACTGCAGTGGTTACCATGACATATGGTCGGTTACCTAGTAATTCACTTGTAACGCTAAAGATTCTTGTTTTATTTGGTTTGCCACGCTTTCTTGAGGAGAAATAGTATGAAACAGTTGTCGGTCACTTCTTGTGGTTGCGTGTTACCTATGTAACTGGGTTTGTGGGCGTGGCTTAATAGGTTTCGGTAATTTCAAACTTTAACGTTGTTTTTTATGGACAGATACAATTATTTTTTCTTCCTGAGTCAGAAAATGGTAAAAGGTCACCCGGGTGACCTTACCTAACCATAGATTAGGTGGTCACGTGACCATTTATAGTGTATAACTCTGGTGGGTGACCTTTTGAAAAAAGTCTTTGCCGACTACCAGAATGATTTGACGTGAAAAAAAAGGTTCAATAGTTCGTTTTTTGGTCTGATAGTCGGTTCAGCCGGTTCATCGAAACCTCGAAATCGGGTGAACGCAATGAATCACGTGATTTGGAAATGTAAGGTCACATTTAGTACCGGCCGCTTCAATGACGGAAACTTTTGGGGTGGGTCAGAGTGGGCGTGGCGGACACTAGTATCTTACACCCTACCCCTATTTCTAACTATATAAGTATTACAGACATAATAACGCCCCCCGACCAATCCGGATCGTCGGGAGGCGGGGTTTAAGTGAAAATGGCCGCGTGGCACAAAAATTATGTGTCCTATGGACGGTTTTGATCAGTTTCTCTTCCTGAGTCCGAAAAAGTAAAAGATTTTAATATCTGACCCCATGACCTTTGGTAACGGTAGCGTTACCATTGCAATATATATGGTTACCATATGTAACCAAGTCCAAAGCACCCCTATTTGACTTCCCGTACAGTCTGCTGTGATTGCAAAGCCGTTATCTTAGTTTGCGACGCCGCTAGCATTTGTTTGCTCTGTAAACATTGTTTGTAACTTGTTATCACCATGGTAACGGTGCCCGTTACCACTGTAATAACGGTACCCGTTACTACAGTGATAGCGGTACCCGCTATCACTGTAGTACCAGTTTTCGTTATTAAATTAGTAGCGGTGCCCGCTACTAATGTAACTAATAAAACGGTAACGAAAACGATAGCAGTATCAGCTACCACCGTTGTAACGGTACCTGTTACTGCAGTGGTTACCATGACATATGGTCGGTTACCTAGTAATTCACTTGTAACGCTAAAGATTCTTGTTTTATTTGATTTGCCACGCTTTCTTGAGGAGAAATAGTATGAAACAGTTGTCGGTCACTTCTTGTGGTTGCGTGTTACCTATGTAACTGGGTTTGTGGGCGTGGCTTAATAGGTTTCGGTAATTTCAAACTTTAACGTTGTTTTTTATGGACAGATACAATTATTTTTTCTTCCTGAGTCAGAAAATGGTAAAAGGTCACCCGGGTGACCTTACCTAACCATAGATTAGGTGGTCACGTGACCATTTATAGTGTATAACTCTGGTGGGTGACCTTTTGAAAAAGTCTTTGCCGACTACCCAAAATGATTTGACGCGAGAAAAAAGGTTCAATAGTTCGTTTTTTGGTCTGATAGTCGGTTCAGCCGGTTCATCGAAACCTCGAAATCGGGTGAACGCAATGAATCACGTGATTTGGAAATGTAAGGTCACATTTAGTACCGGCCGCTTCAATGACGGAAACTTTTGGGGTGGGTCAGAGTGGGCGTGGCGGACACTAGTATCTTACACCCACCCCATTTCTGATCTATATAAGTATTACAGACATAATAACGCCCCCCGACCAATCCGGATCGTCGGGAGGCGGGGTTTAAGTGAAAATGGCCGCGTGGCACAAAAATTATGTGTCCTATGGACGGTTTTGATCAGTTTCTCTTCCTGAGTCCGAAAAAGTAAAAGATTTTAATATCTGACCCCATGACCTTTGGTAACGGTAGCGTTACCATTGTAATATATATGGTTACCATATGCAACCAAGTCCAAAGCACCCCTATTTGACTTCCCGTACAGTCTGCTGTGATTGCAAAGCCGTTATCTTAGTTTGCGACGCCGCTAGCATTTGTTTGCTCTGTAAACATTGTTTGTAACTTGTTATCACCATGGTAACGGTGCCCGTTACCACTGTAATAACGGTACCCGTTACTACAGTGATAGCGGTACCCGCTATCACTGTAGTACCAGTTTTCGTTATTAAATTAGTAGCGGTGCCCGCTACTAATGTAACTAATAAAACGGTAACGAAAACGATAGCAGTATCAGCTACCACCGTTGTAACGGTACCTGTTACTGCAGTGGTTACCATGACATATGGTCGGTTACCTAGTAATTCACTTGTAACGCTAAAGATTCTTGTTTTATTTGATTTGCCACGCTTTCTTGAGGAGAAATAGTATGAAACAGTTGTCGGTCACTTCTTGTGGTTGCGTGTTACCTATGTAACTGGGTTTGTGGGCGTGGCTTAATGGGATTCGGTAATTTAAAATTTTAACGTTGTTTTTTATGGACAGATACTATTAGTTTTTCTTCCTGAGTCAGAAAATGGTAAAGGTCACCCGGGTGACCTTACCTAACCATAGATTAGGTGGTCACGTGACCATTTATAGTGTATAACTCTGGTGGGTGACCTTTTGAAAAAGTATTTGCCGACTACCAGAATGATTTGACGCGAGAAAAAAGGTTCAATAGTTCGTTTTTGGTCTGATAGTCGGTTCAGCCGGTTCATCGAAACCTCGAAATCGGGTGAACGCAATGAATCTTTAGATTTGGAAATGTAAGGTCACATTTAGTACCGGCCGCTTCAATGACGGAAACTTTTGGGGTGGGTCAGAGTGGGCGTGGCGGACACTAGTATCTTACACCCCCATTTCGTCTATATAAGTATTACAGACATAATAACGCCCACCGACCAATCCGGATCGTCGGGAGGCGGGGTTTAAGTGAAAATGGCCGCGTGGCACAAAAATTATGTGTCCTATGGACGGTTTTGATCAGTTTCTCTTCCTGAGTCCGAAAAAGTAAAAGATTTTAATATCTGACCCCATGACCTTTGGTAACGGTAGCGTTACCATTGTAATATATATGGTTACCATATGTAACCAAGTCCAAAGCACCCCTATTTGACTTCCCGTACAGTCTGCTGTGATTGCAAAGCCGTTATCTTAGTTTGCGACGCCGCTAGCATTTGTTTGCTCTGTAAACATTGTTTGTAACTTGTTATCACCATGGTAACGGTGCCCGTTACCACTGTAATAACGGTACCCGTTACTACAGTGATAGCGGTACCCGCTATCACTGTAGTACCAGTTTTCGTTATTAAATTAGTAGCGGTGCCCGCTACTAATGTAACTAATAAAACGGTAACCAAAACGATAGCAGTATCAGCTACCACCGTTGTAACGGTACCTGTTACTGCAGTGGTTACCATGACATATGGTCGGTTACCTAGTAATTCACTTGTAACGCTAAAGATTCTTGTTTTATTTGATTTGCCACGCTTTCTTGAGGAGAAATAGTATGAAACAGTTGTCGGTCACTTCTTGTGGTTGCGTGTTACCTATGTAACTGGGTTTGTGGGCGTGGCTTAATAGGTTTCGGTAATTTCAAACTTTAACGTTGTTTTTTATGGACAGATACAATTATTTTTTCTTCCTGAGTCAGAAATGGTAAAGGTCACCCGGGTGACCTTACCTAACCATAGATTAGGTGGTCACGTGACCATTTATAGTGTATAACTCTGGTGGGTGACCTTTTGAAAAAATGTCTTTGCCGACTACCCAAAATGATTTGACGCGAGAAAAAAGGTTCACTAGTTCGTTTTTGGTCTGATAGTCGGTTCAGCCGGTTCATCGAAACCTCGAAATCGGGTGAACGCAATGAATCATGAGATTTGGAAATGTAAGGTCACATTTAGTACCGGCCGCTTTAATGACGGGAAACTTTTGGGGTGGGTCAGAGTGGGCGTGGCGGACGCTAGTATCATGGCACCCACCCCCATTTCTAACTATATAAGTATTACAGACATAATAACGCCCACCGACCAATCCGGATCGTCGGAAGGCGGGGTTTAAGTGAAAATGGCCCCGTGGCACAAAAACTATGTGTTCTATGGACGGTTTTGATCAGTTTCTCTTCGCGAGTCCGAAAAAATGAAAAGATTTGATACCCGACTCCGTGACCTTTGGTAACGGTAGCGTTACCATTGTAATATATATGGTTACCATATGTAACCAAGTGCAAAGCACCCCTATTTGACTTCCCGTACAGTCTGCTGTGATTGCAAAGCCGTTATCTTAGTTTGCGACGCCGCTAGCATTTGTTTGCTCTGTAAACATTGTTTGTAACTTGTTATCACCATGGTAACGGTGCCCGTTACCACTATAATAACGGTACCCGTTACTACAATGATAGCGGTACCCGCTATCACTGTAGTACCAATTTTCGTTATTAAATTATTAGCGGTACCCGCTACTAATTTAACTACGAAAGCCGGTACTAAAATGATAGCAGTATCAGCTACCACCGTTGTAACGGCACCTGTTACTGCAGTGGTTACCATGACATATAGTCGGTTACCTATTAATTCACTTGTAACGCTAAAGATTCTTATTTTATTTGATTTGCCACGCTTTCTTGAGGAGAAATAGTATGAAACAGTTATCGGTCACTTCTTGTGGTTGCGTGTTACCTATGTAACAGGGTTTGTGGGCGTGGCTTAATGTGATTCGGTAATTTAAAATTTTAACGTTGTTTTTTATGGACAGATACTATTAGTTTTTTTTTCCTGAGTCAAAAAATGGTAAAAGGTCACCCGGGTGACCTTTCTTAACCGTAGAATTGTTTGTCACGTGACCATTTATAGTGTATAACTCGGGTTGGTGACCTTTTGGAAAAAAGTATTTGCCGACTACCCAAAATGATTTGACGTGAGAAAAAAGGTTCACTAGTTCGTTTTTTGGTCCGATAGTCGGTTCAGCCGGTTCATCGAAATTTCGAAATCGGGTGAACGCAATGAATCTTGAGATTTGCAAATGTAAGGTCACATTTAGTACCGGCCGCTTTTCTGACGAAAACGTTTGGGGTGGGTCAGAATGGGCGTGGCGGACACTAGTATCATACACCCACCCCCCATTTCTAACTATATAAGTATTACAGACATAATAACGCCCACCGACCAATCCGGATCGTCGGGAGGCGGGGTTTAAGTGAAAACGGCCGCGTGGCACAAAAATTATGTGTCCTATGGACGGTTTTGATCAGTTTCTCTTCCTGAGTCCGAAAAAGTAAAAGATTTTAATATCTGACCCCATGACCTTTGGTAACGGTAGCGTTACCATTGCAATATATATGGTTACCATATGTAACCAAGTCCAAAGCACCCCTATTTGACTTCCCGTACAGTCTGCTGTGATTGCAAAGCCGTTATCTTAGCTTGCGACGCCGCTAGCATTTGTTTGCTCCGTAAACATTGTTTGTAACTTGTTATCACCATGGTAACGGTGCCCGTTACCACTGTAATAACGGTACCCGTTACTACAGTGATAGCGGTACCCGCTATCACTGTAGTACCAGTTTTCGTTAATAAATTAGTAGCGGTGCCCGCTACTAATGTAACTAATAAAACGGTAACGAAAACGATAGCAGTATCAGCTACCACCGTTGTAACGGTACCTGTTACTGCAGTGGTTACCATGACATATGGTCGGTTACCTAGTAATTCACTTGTAACGCTAAAGATTCTTATTTTATTTGATTTGCCACGCTTTCTTGAGGAGAAATAGTATGAAACAGTTATCGGTCACTTCTTGTGGTTGCGTGTTACCTATGTAACAGGGTTTGTGGGCGTGGCTTAATGGGATTCGGTAATTTAAAATTTTAACGTTGTTTTTTATGGACAGATACTATTAGTTTTTTTTTCCTGAGTCAAAAAATGGTAAAAGGTCACCCGGGTGACCTTTCTTAACCGTAGAATTGTTTGTCACGTGACCATTTATAGTGTATAACTCGGGTTGGTGACCTTTTGGAAAAAAGTTTTTGCCGACTACCCAAAATGATTTGACGTGAGAAAAAAGGTTCACTAGTCTGTTTTTTGGTGCGATAGTCAGTTCAGCCGGTTCATCGAATTTTCGAATTTGGATGAACGCAATGAATCTTCAGATTTGCAAATGTAAGGTCACATTTAGTACCGGCCGCTTTTCTGACGAAAACGTTTGGGGTGGGTCAGAATGGGCGTGGCGGACACTAGTATCATACACCCACCCCCCATTTCTAACTATATAAGTATTACAGACATAATAACGCCCACCGACCAATCCGGATCGTCGGGAGGCGGGGTTTAAGTGAAAACGGCCGCGTGGCACAAAAATTATGTGTCCTATGGACGGTTTTGATCAGTTTCTCTTCCTGAGTCCGAAAAAGTAAAAGATTTTAATATCTGACCCCATGACCTTTGGTAACGGTAGCGTTACCATTGCAATATATATGGTTACCATATGTAACCAAGTCCAAAGCACCCCTATTTGACTTCCCGTACAGTCTGCTGTGATTGCAAAGCCGTTATCTTAGCTTGCGACGCCGCTAGCATTTGTTTGCTCCGTAAACATTGTTTGTAACTTGTTATCACCATGGTAACGGTGCCCGTTACCACTGTAATAACGGTACCCGTTACTACAGTGATAGCGGTACCCGCTATCACTGTAGTACCAGTTTTCGTTAATAAATTAGTAGCGGTGCCCGCTACTAATGTAACTAATAAAACGGTAACGAAAACGATAGCAGTATCAGCTACCACCGTTGTAACGGTACCTGTTACTGCAGTGGTTACCATGACATATGGTCGGTTACCTAGTAATTCACTTGTAACGCTAAAGATTCTTGTTTTATTTGATTTGCCACGCTTTCTTGAGGAGAATTAGTATGAAACAGTTGTCGGTCACTTCTTGTGGTTGCGTGTTACCTATGTAACTGGGTTTGTGGGCGTGGCTTAATAGGTTTCGGTAATTTGAAACTTTAACGTTGTTTTTATGGACAGATACAATTATTTTTTCTTCCTGAGTCAGAAAATGGTAAAAGGTCACCCGGGTGACCTTACCTAACCATAGATTAGGTGGTCACGTGACCATTTATAGTGTATAACTCTGGTGGGTGACCTTTTAGAAAAAAGTATTTGCCGACTACCCAAATTGATTTGACGCGAGAAAAAAGGATCAGCAGGTGGTTTTTCGGTTTGATAGTCGGTTCAGCCGGTTCATCGAAATCTCGAAATCGGGTGAACGCAATGAATCTTTAGATTTGGAAATGTAAGGTCACATTTAGTACCGGCCGCTTTAATGAGGGAAACTTTTGGGGTGGGTCGGAATGGGCGTGGCGGACGCTAGTATCAGGTAGGTAGCACCCATTTCGATCTATATAAGTATTACAAGTAGACTGCGGCCGACAGCGTGGCCTCGTAAGGGCGGGCCTCGTTATGCACCTCCGGTGCATACGATTGTCTGTAATACTGTTGACCGTCAGCAACAACGAATTAGTTGTTTTAGTCTTTTCCTTTTGGATTTGTTAATTCAAATGGTCGCACACTTTTAGTCAGCAATTGACAGGCTCCAGGTAATTGGCAGGTAAAAACCTTGCTAGATATTTGAGGTATTGATAGAAAGTAAGCGGACCAGGAAGTGGGTGGGAAGGCACTTGTAATGTGATGTGGTTCTGAATAATCTAGGAATGCACTTCAAACTTCATGTTGACTGTATTATGGTTTCTTCGGTTTTTATCTTCAGTTTAACCAATGAACACAATTTTACACAAAAAACAAAAAGGTAAACAAAAGAGCAAATAAACAAAACAACAAAATATTTTGAAAATTAAATTACATCATATTTTTGGCAGTTTTGCGTTTTTTCGTTTTTTATTTTACTTTAATTTTATTTGAACATTTGAACAAAAAACAACATAAAAACCACACAACAAACACCAACACAACAAACAGCTTTTTTTTGGGCAGTTTTGCAATTTTATTATTTTTATTTTATTTTAATTATGACAAAATAAAAAAAAGAAAAGAAAAAATCAAAACTACCAAAAAAACACAAAAATAAAACCTATTTGTGTACCCATCGGTTATCCCGGCGGACCACCCGTAGGACTGTGGAGTGGACGGCGCCTGGAACTTCCTGGTCTCCTACATCAGGCTCGAACTCAAGGAGTTCGTCCATGTCCGCAGGGTGGTGCACCGGGACAACTGGTGGGTCCGCAGCACTTGTTGGCGACGCTTGCGGCTCCGGCGAACCGGCACTTGGTTTGACCGCCAGTGACCGACGGGCCGGCAGGAGAGGCGGAACAGGTTCCGGTGTCCGCCGGTGTTTGGTCGTGGAAAACACCGGTCTTCCCGGACGCCGGCGTGGACCTGATGGTGTTTCCTTGAAGTCCCGCCTCTCCTCCGCCATAACAGCCTGCTGCATTCGCCACGCAGCACGCACTCTTTCCCGGGCGCCGGTTGCGGTGGCTGACTCCGCCCGCGCGGCATTGATGTCCGCATGCCGGTCACGCCGCCGATGTCTTGGCGGCGTGCGCTGGCGGGCGTCTCGACCGACGCGGAACCGCGGCACCCGGGCGAGTGGGACCGAGCTCTCAGCAGCCGCGAACTGACCGTGCACATTTCGGTGAACGGGAGGCATCTTTTTCAATTTATAATAAATAAAAAAGATTATTATGTTGTACAACACTAAAAAATTCAAGATTCAGACGATCGTCGAAAACAAAATTTTTCGGTTTTTTCGATCGGTTTCTTCATTAAAAAATACGAGCGTTCCAGTGCAGTAAATATTTTGAACAAAACGATCGGCCACACAGTGTTCGTCTAGCATGTAGCAACTCAGTGCGTATATGTCAAATAATGCAGCGAAGTACTTTGCAGTATAACAGTATAACTGACTAAAAAACATCTTCTTCAGCTGAAGTAAACAACTATTGCTCTTCGTTTGATAGATACGCACAGGTAACTTATTGGTAACGAGTTCGTTACAACGGTTACTGAGCGGTAACTGTAATATAATGGTAACCGAGCAGTACGTCTCGGTACTACCCAAGCAAATCTGGCTATGTCCAATTTCACAGTTTTTATTCGTTTTGAAAACCTCGCTGTTCAAAAAAGTGCAAAGCGGTCGAAAACCATCCCATGCGTACATTCGCATTTTTCGAAAAAACCGAAGTACCGGCCGCTTTAATGACGGAAACTTTTGGGGTGGGTCAGAGTGGGAGTGGCGGACGCTAGTATCAGGTAGGTAGCACCCATTTCGATCTATATAAGTATTACAGACATAATAACGCCCACCGACCAATCCGGATCGTCCGAAGGCGGGGTTTAAGTGAAAATGGCCCGCGTGGCACAAAAACTATCCGTTTTATGGACGGTTTTGATCAGTTTCTCTTCCTGAGTCCGAAAAAGTAAAAGATTTTGATATCTGACCCCATGACCTTTGGTAACGGTAGCGTTACCATTGCAATATATATGGTTACCATATGTAACCAAGTCCAAAGCACCCCTATTTGACTTCCCACACAGTCTGCTGTGATTGCCAAGTCGTTAGCTTCATTTGCGACGCTGTTTGCAACAGTTTGCTCTGTTAACTTTGTTGGTAACCGTTACCACCATGGTAACGGTGCCCGTTACCACTATAATAACGGTACCCGTTACTACAGTGATAGCGGTACCCGCTATCACTGTTGTACTAATTTCGTTATTAAATTAGTAGCGGTGCCCGCTACTAATGTAACTACTAAAACGGGTACCAAAATGATAGCAGTATCAGCTACCACCGTTGTAACGGTACCTGTTACTGCAGTGGTTACCATGACATTTAGTCGGTTACCTAGCAATTTACTTGTAACGCCAAAACTTTTTATTTTTTTTGATTTGCCACGTCTTTTTGAGCAGAAATAGTATGAAATACTTGTTGGTCACTTCTTGTGGTTACGTGTTACCTACGTAACTGGGTTAGTGGGCGTGGCTTAGAGGGTTTTGGTAATTTTAGATTTGAACGCCGTTTTGGATAGACAGGATGTATTAGTTTTTCTTCCTGAGTCAGAAAATGGTAAAAGGTCACCCGGGTGACCTTTCCTAACCGTAGATTTTGTGGTCACGTGACCATTTACAGTGTATAACTCTGGCGGGTGACCTTTTAGAAAAATAGTTGTTGCCGACTATCCAAAATGATTTGACGCGAGAAAAAAGAATCACCAGGTGGTTTTTCGGTCCGATAGTGGGTTCAGCCGGTTCATCGAAATTCTCGAAATCGGGTGAACGCAATGAATCTTCAGATTTGGAAATGTAAGGTCACATTTAGTACCGGCCGCTTTAATGACGGAAACTTTTGGGGTGGGTCAGAGTGGGTGTGGCGGACGCTAGTATCAGGTAGGTAGCACCCCCATTTCGATCTATATAAGTATTACAGACATAATAACGCCCACCGACCAATCCGGATCGTCCGAAGGCGGGGTTTAAGTGAAAATGGCCCGGTGGCACAAAAACTATCCGTTTTATGGACCATTTTGATCAGTTTCTCTTCCTGAGTTCGAAAAAATAAAAGATTTCGATATCTGACCCCATGACCTTTGGTAACGGTAGCGTTACCATTGTAATATATATGGTTACCATATGTTACCAAGTCCAAAGCACCCCTATTTGACTTCCCACACAGTCTGCTGTGATTGCCAAGTCGTTAGCTTCATTTGCGACGCTGTTTGCAACAGTTTGCTCTGTTAACTTTGTTGGTAACCGTTACCACCATGGTAACGGTGCCCGTTACCACTATAATAACGGTACCCGTTACTACAGTGATAGCGGTACCCGCTATCACTGTTGTACTAATTTCGTTATTAAATTAGTTGCGGTACCCGCTACTAATGTAACTACTAAAACGGGTACCAAAATGATAGCAGTATCAGCTACCACCGTTGTAACGGTACTTGTTACCGCAGTGGTTACCATGACATATGGTCGGTTACCTAGTAATTCACTTGTAACGCTAAAGATTTTTATTTTATTTGATTTGCCACGCTTTTCTGAGCAGAAATAGGGTGAAATACTTCTTGGTCACTTCTTGTGGTTACGTGTTACCTACGTAACTGGGTTAGTGGGCGTGGCTTAGAGGGTTTTGGTAATTTTAGATTTGAACGCCGTTTTGGATAGACAGGATGTATTAGTTTTTCTTCCTGAGTCAGAAAATGGTAAAAGGTCACCCGGGTGACCTTTCCTAACCGTAGTTTCTGCGGTCACGTGACCATTTACAGTGTATAACTCTGGCGGGTGACCTTTTAGAAAATAGTTGTTGCCGACTATCCAAAATGATTTGACGCGAGAAAAAAGAATCACCAGGTGGTTTTTCGGTCCGATAGTGGGTTCAGCCTGTTCACCGAAATTCTCGAAATCGGGTGAACGCAATGAATCTTCAGATTTGGAAATGTAAGGTCACATTTAGTACCGGCCGCTTTAATGACGGAAACTTTTGGGGTGGGTCAGAGTGGGAGTGGCGGACGCTAGTATCAGGTAGGTAGCACCCATTTCGATCTATATAAGTATTACAGACATAATAACGCCCACCGACCAATCCGGATCGTCCGAAGGCGGGGTTTAAGTGAAAATGGCCCGGTGGCACAAAAACTATCCGTTTTATGGACCATTTTGATCAGTTTCTCTTCCTGAGTTCAAAAAAATAAAAGATTTCGATATCTGACCCCATGACCTTTGGTAACGGTAGCGTTACCATTGTAATATATATGGTTACCATATGTTACCAAGTCCAAAGCACCCCTATTTGACTTCCCACACAGTCTGCTGTGATTGCCAAGTCGTTAGCTTCATTTGCGACGCTGTTTGCAACAGTTTGCTCTGTTAACTTTGTTGGTAACCGTTACCACCATGGTAACGGTGCCCGTTACCACTATAATAACGGTACCCGTTACTACAGTGATAGCGGTACCCGCTATCACTGTTGTACTAATTTCGTTATTAAATTAGTTGCGGTACCCGCTACTAATGTAACTACTAAAACGGGTACCAAAATGATAGCAGTATCAGCTACCACCGTTGTAACGGTACTTGTTACCGCAGTGGTTACCATGACATATGGTCGGTTACCTAGTAATTCACTTGTAACGCTAAAGATTTTTATTTTATTTGATTTGCCACGCTTTTCTGAGCAGAAATAGGGTGAAATACTTCTTGGTCACTTCTTGTGGTTACGTGTTACCTACGTAACTGGGTTAGTGGGCGTGGCTTAGAGGGTTTTGGTAATTTTAGATTTGAACGCCGTTTTGGATAGACAGGATGTATTAGTTTTTCTTCCTGAGTCAGAAAATGGTAAAAGGTCACCCGGGTGACCTTTCCTAACCGTAGTTTCTGCGGTCACGTGACCATTTACAGTGTATAACTCTGGCGGGTGACCTTTTAGAAAATAGTTGTTGCCGACTATCCAAAATGATTTGACGCGAGAAAAAAGAATCACCAGGTGGTTTTTCGGTCCGATAGTGGGTTCAGCCGGTTCATCGAATTCTCGAAATCGGGTGAACGCAACGAATCTTCAGATTTGCAAATGTAAGGTCACATTTAGTACCGGCCGCTTTAATGACGGAAACTTTTGGGGTGGGTCAGAATGGGTGTGGCGGACCTTCGTATCAAAACGGCACCCCCCATTTCGATCTATATAAGTATTACAGACATAATAACGCCCCCCGACCAATCCGGATCGTCCGAAGGCGGGGTTTAAGTGAAAATGGCCCGGTGGCACAAAAACTATCCGTTTTATGGACCATTTTGATCAGTTTCTCTTCCTGAGTTCAAAAAAATAAAAGATTTCGATATCTGACCCCATGACCTTTGGTAACGGTAGCGTTACCATTGTAATATATATGGTTACCATATGTTACCAAGTCCAAAGCACCCCTATTTGACTTCCCACACAGTCTGCTGTGATTGCCAAGTCGTTAGCTTCATTTGCGACGCTGTTTGCAACAGTTTGCTCTGTTAACTTTGTTGGTAACCGTTACCACCATGGTAACGGTGCCCGTTACCACTATAATAACGGTACCCGTTACTACAGTGATAGCGGTACCCGCTATCACTGTTGTACTAATTTCGTTATTAAATTAGTTGCGGTACGCGCTACTAATGTAACTACTAAAACGGGTACCAAAATGATAGCAGTATCAGCTACCACCGTTGTAACGGTACTTGTTACCGCAGTGGTTACCATGACATATGGTCGGTTACCTAGTAATTCACTTGTAACGCTAAAGATTTTTATTTTATTTGATTTGCCACGCTTTTCTGAGCAGAAATAGGGTGAAATACTTCTTGGTCACTTCTTGTGGTTACGTGTTACCTACGTAACTGGGTTAGTGGGCGTGGCTTAGAGGGTTTTGGTAATTTTAGATTTGAACGCCGTTTTGGATAGACAGGATGTATTAGTTTTTCTTCCTGAGTCAGAAAATGGTAAAAGGTCACCCGGGTGACCTTTCCTAACCGTAGTTTCTGCGGTCACGTGACCATTTACAGTGTATAACTCTGGCGGGTGACCTTTTAGAAAATAGTTGTTGCCGACTATCCAAAATGATTTGACGCGAGAAAAAAGAATCACCAGGTGGTTTTTCGGTCCGATAGTGGGTTCAGCCGGTTCATCGAATTCTCGAAATCGGGTGAACGCAACGAATCTTCAGATTTGCAAATGTAAGGTCACATTTAGTACCGGCCGCTTTAATGACGGAAACTTTTGGGGTGGGTCAGAATGGGTGTGGCGGACCTTCGTATCAAAACGGCACCCCCCATTTCGATCTATATAAGTATTACAGACATAATAACGCCCCCCGACCAATCCGGATCGTCCGAAGGCGGGGTTTAAGTGAAAATGGCCCGGTGGCACAAAAACTATCCGTTTTATGGACCATTTTGATCAGTTTCTCTTCCTGAGTTCGAAAAAATAAAAGATTTCGATATCTGACCCCATGACCTTTGGTAACGGTAGCGTTACCATTGTAATATATATGGTTACCATATGTTACCAAGTCCAAAGCACCCCTATTTGACTTCCCACACAGTCTGCTGTGATTGCCAAGTCGTTAGCTTCATTTGCGACGCTGTTTGCAACAGTTTGCTCTGTTAACTTTGTTGGTAACCGTTACCACCATGGTAACGGTGCCCGTTACCACTATAATAACGGTACCCGTTACTACAGTGATAGCGGTACCCGCTATCACTGTTGTACTAATTTCGTTATTAAATTAGTTGCGGTACGCGCTACTAATGTAACTACTAAAACGGGTACCAAAATGATAGCAGTATCAGCTACCACCGTTGTAACGGTACTTGTTACCGCAGTGGTTACCATGACATATGGTCGGTTACCTAGTAATTCACTTGTAACGCTAAAGATTTTTATTTTATTTGATTTGCCACGCTTTTCTGAGCAGAAATAGGGTGAAATACTTCTTGGTCACTTCTTGTGGTTGCGTGTTACCTACGTAACTGGGTTAGTGGGCGTGGCTTAGAGGGTTTTGGTAATTTTAGATTTGAACGCCGTTTTGGATAGACAGGATGTATTAGTTTTTCTTCCTGAGTCAGAAAATGGTAAAAGGTCACCCGGGTGACCTTTCCTAACCGTAGTTTCTGCGGTCACGTGACCATTTACAGTGTATAACTCTGGCGGGTGACCTTTTAGAAAATAGTTGTTGCCGACTATCCAAAATGATTTGACGCGAGAAAAAAGAATCACCAGGTGGTTTTTCGGTCCGATAGTGGGTTCAGCCTGTTCACCGAAATCGCGAATTTGGATGAACGCAATGAATCTTCAGATTTGGAAATGTAAGGTCACATTTAGTACCGGCCGCTTCAATGACGGGAACTTTTGGGGTGGGTCAGAGTGGGAGTGGCGGACGCTAGTATCAGGTAGGTAGCACCCATTTCGATCTATATAAGTATTACAGACATAATAACGCCCACCGACCAATCCGGATCGTCCGAAGGCGGGGTTTAAGTGAAAATGGCCCGGTGGCACAAAAACTATCCGTTTTATGGACCATTTTGATCAGTTTCTCTTCCTGAGTTCAAAAAAATAAAAGATTTCGATATCTGACCCCATGACCTTTGGTAACGGTAGCGTTACCATTGTAATATATATGGTTACCATATGTTACCAAGTCCAAAGCACCCCTATTTGACTTCCCACACAGTCTGCTGTGATTGCCAAGTCGTTAGCTTCATTTGCGACGCTGTTTGCAACAGTTTGCTCTGTTAACTTTGTTGGTAACCGTTACCACCATGGTAACGGTGCCCGTTACCACTATAATAACGGTACCCGTTACTACAGTGATAGCGGTACCCGCTATCACTGTTGTACTAATTTCGTTATTAAATTAGTTGCGGTACCCGCTACTAATGTAACTACTAAAACGGGTACCAAAATGATAGCAGTATCAGCTACCACCGTTGTAACGGTACTTGTTACCGCAGTGGTTACCATGACATATGGTCGGTTACCTAGTAATTCACTTGTAACGCTAAAGATTTTTATTTTATTTGATTTGCCACGCTTTTCTGAGCAGAAATAGGGTGAAATACTTCTTGGTCACTTCTTGTGGTTACGTGTTACCTACGTAACTGGGTTAGTGGGCGTGGCTTAGAGGGTTTTGGTAATTTTAGATTTGAACGCCGTTTTGGATAGACAGGATGTATTAGTTTTTCTTCCTGAGTCAGAAAATGGTAAAAGGTCACCCGGGTGACCTTTCCTAACCGTAGTTTCTGCGGTCACGTGACCATTTACAGTGTATAACTCTGGCGGGTGACCTTTTAGAAAATAGTTGTTGCCGACTATCCAAAATGATTTGACGCGAGAAAAAAGAATCACCAGGTGGTTTTTCGGTCCGATAGTGGGTTCAGCCTGTTCACCGAAATCGCGAAATTTGGATGAACGCAATGAATCTTCAGATTTGGAAATGTAAGGTCACATTTAGTACCGGCCGCTTCAATGACGGGAACTTTTGGGGTGGGTCAGAGTGGGAGTGGCGGACGCTAGTATCAGGTAGGTAGCACCCCCATTTCGATCTATATAAGTATTACAGACATAATAACGCCCACCGACCAATCCGGATCGTCCGAAGGCGGGGTTTAAGTGAAAATGGCCCGGTGGCACAAAAACTATCCGTTTTATGGACCATTTTGATCAGTTTCTCTTCCTGAGTTCAAAAAAATAAAAGATTTCGATATCTGACCCCATGACCTTTGGTAACGGTAGCGTTACCATTGTAATATATATGGTTACCATATGTTACCAAGTCCAAAGCACCCCTATTTGACTTCCCACACAGTCTGCTGTGATTGCCAAGTCGTTAGCTTCATTTGCGACGCTGTTTGCAACAGTTTGCTCTGTTAACTTTGTTGGTAACCGTTACCACCATGGTAACGGTGCCCGTTACCACTATAATAACGGTACCCGTTACTACAGTGATAGCGGTACCCGCTATCACTGTTGTACTAATTTCGTTATTAAATTAGTTGCGGTACGCGCTACTAATGTAACTACTAAAACGGGTACCAAAATGATAGCAGTATCAGCTACCACCGTTGTAACGGTACTTGTTACCGCAGTGGTTACCATGACATATGGTCGGTTACCTAGTAATTCACTTGTAACGCTAAAGATTTTTATTTTATTTGATTTGCCACGCTTTTCTGAGCAGAAATAGGGTGAAATACTTCTTGGTCACTTCTTGTGGTTACGTGTTACCTACGTAACTGGGTTAGTGGGCGTGGCTTAGAGGGTTTTGGTAATTTTAGATTTGAACGCCGTTTTGGATAGACAGGATGTATTAGTTTTTCTTCCTGAGTCAGAAAATGGTAAAAGGTCACCCGGGTGACCTTTCCTAACCGTAGTTTCTGCGGTCACGTGACCATTTACAGTGTATAACTCTGGCGGGTGACCTTTTAGAAAATAGTTGTTGCCGACTATCCAAAATGATTTGACGCGAGAAAAAAGAATCACCAGGTGGTTTTTCGGTCCGATAGTGGGTTCAGCCGGTTCATCGAAATTCTCGAAATCGGGTGAACGCAATGAATCTTCAGATTTGCAAATGTAAGGTCACATTTAGTACCGGCCGCTTTAATGACGGGAAACTTTTGGGGTGGGTCAGAGTGGGTGTGGCGGACGCTAGTATCAGGTAGGTAGCACCCATTTCGATCTATATAAGTATTACAGACATAATAACGCCCACCGACCAATCCGGATCGTCCGAAGGCGGGGTTTAAGTGAAAATGGCCCGGTGGCACAAAAACTATCCGTTTTATGGACCATTTTGATCAGTTTCTCTTCCTGAGTTCAAAAAAATAAAAGATTTCGATATCTGACCCCATGACCTTTGGTAACGGTAGCGTTACCATTGTAATATATATGGTTACCATATGTTACCAAGTCCAAAGCACCCCTATTTGACTTCCCACACAGTCTGCTGTGATTGCCAAGTCGTTAGCTTCATTTGCGACGCTGTTTGCAACAGTTTGCTCTGTTAACTTTGTTGGTAACCGTTACCACCATGGTAACGGTGCCCGTTACCACTATAATAACGGTACCCGTTACTACAGTGATAGCGGTACCCGCTATCACTGTTGTACTAATTCGTTATTAAATTAGTTGCGGTACCCGCTACTAATGTAACTACTAAAACGGGTACCAAAATGATAGCAGTATCAGCTACCACCGTTGTAACGGTACTTGTTACCGCAGTGGTTACCATGACATATGGTCGGTTACCTAGTAATTCACTTGTAACGCTAAAGATTTTTATTTTATTTGATTTGCCACGCTTTTCTGAGCAGAAATAGGGTGAAATACTTCTTGGTCACTTCTTGTGGTTACGTGTTACCTACGTAACTGGGTTAGTGGGCGTGGCTTAGAGGGTTTTGGTAATTTTAGATTTGAACGCCGTTTTGGATAGACAGGATGTATTAGTTTTTCTTCCTGAGTCAGAAAATGGTAAAAGGTCACCCGGGTGACCTTTCCTAACCGTAGTTTCTGCGGTCACGTGACCATTTACAGTGTATAACTCTGGCGGGTGACCTTTTAGAAAATAGTTGTTGCCGACTATCCAAAATGATTTGACGCGAGAAAAAAGAATCACCAGGTGGTTTTTCGGTCCGATAGTGGGTTCAGCCGGTTCATCGAAATTCTCGAAATCGGGTGAACGCAATGAATCTTCAGATTTGCAAATGTAAGGTCACATTTAGTACCGGCCGCTTTAATGACGGGAAACTTTTGGGGTGGGTCAGAGTGGGAGTGGCGGACGCTAGTATCAGGTAGGTAGCACCCATTTCGATCTATATAAGTATTACAGACATAATAACGCCCACCGACCAATCCGGATCGTCCGAAGGCGGGGTTTAAGTGAAAATGGCCCGGTGGCACAAAAACTATCCGTTTTATGGACCATTTTGATCAGTTTCTCTTCCTGAGTTCAAAAAAATAAAAGATTTCGATATCTGACCCCATGACCTTTGGTAACGGTAGCGTTACCATTGTAATATATATGGTTACCATATGTTACCAAGTCCAAAGCACCCCTATTTGACTTCCCACACAGTCTGCTGTGATTGCCAAGTCGTTAGCTTCATTTGCGACGCTGTTTGCAACAGTTTGCTCTGTTAACTTTGTTGGTAACCGTTACCACCATGGTAACGGTGCCCGTTACCACTATAATAACGGTACCCGTTACTACAGTGATAGCGGTACCCGCTATCACTGTTGTACTAATTCGTTATTAAATTAGTTGCGGTACCCGCTACTAAAGTAACTGCTAAAACGGGTACCGAAATGGTAGCAGCATCAGCTACCACCGTTGTAACGGCACCTGTTACTGCAGTGGTTACCATGACATATGGTCGGTTACCTAGTAATTCACTTGTAACGCTAAAGATTCTTATTTTATTTGATTTGCCACGCTTTTCTGAGGAGAAATAGTGTGAAATACTTCTTGGTCACTTCTTGTGGTTACGTGTTACCTACGAAACTGGGTTAGTGGGCGTGGCTTAGAGGGTTTTGGTGATTTTGGATTTGAACGCCGTTTAGGATGGACAGGATGTATTAGTTTTTCTTCCTGAGTCAGAAAATGGTAAAAGGTCACTTGAGTGACCTTTCCGTACTGTAGTTTCATTGGTCACGTGACCATTTATAGTGTATAACTCTGGCGGGTGACCTTTGGGAAAAAAGTTTTTGCCGACTACCCAAAATGATTTGACGTGAGAAAAAAGAATCACCAGGTGGTTTTTCGGTCCGATAGTGGGTTCAGCCGGTTCATCGAATTCTCGAATACGGCTGAACGCAATGAATCTTCAGATTTGCAAATGTAAGGTCACATTTAGTACCGGCCGCTTCAATGACGGGAAACTTTTGGGGTGGGTCAGAGTGGGTGTGGCGGACGCTAGTATCAGGTAGGTAGCACCCATTTCGATCTATATAAGTATTACAGACATAATAACGCCCACCGACCAATCCGGATCGTCCGAAGGCGGGGTTTAAGTGAAAATGGCCCGGTGGCACAAAAACTATCCGTTTTATGGACCATTTTGATCAGTTTCTCTTCCTGAGTTCAAAAAATAAAAGATTTCGATATCTGACCCCATGACCTTTGGTAACGGTAGCGTTACCATTGTAATATATATGGTTACCATATGTTACCAAGTCCAAAGCACCCCTATTTGACTTCCCACACAGTCTGCTGTGATTGCCAAGTCGTTAGCTTCATTTGCGACGCTGTTTGCAACAGTTTGCTCTGTTAACTTTGTTGGTAACCGTTACCACCATGGTAACGGTGCCCGTTACCACTATAATAACGGTACCCGTTACTACAGTGATAGCGGTACCCGCTATCACTGTTGTACTAATTTCGTTATTAAATTAGTTGCGGTACCCGCTACTAATGTAACTACTAAAACGGGTACCAAAATGATAGCAGTATCAGCTACCACCGTTGTAACGGTACTTGTTACCGCAGTGGTTACCATGACATATGGTCGGTTACCTAGTAATTCACTTGTAACGCTAAAGATTTTTATTTTATTTGATTTGCCACGCTTTTCTGAGCAGAAATAGTGTGAAATACTTCTTGGTCACTTCTTGTGGTTACGTGTTACCTACGTAACTGGGTTAGTGGGCGTGGCTTAGAGGGTTTTGGTAATTTTAGATTTGAACGCCGTTTTGGATAGACAGGATGTATTAGTTTTTCTTCCTGAGTCAGAAAATGGTAAAAGGTCACCCGGGTGACCTTTCCTAACTCATAGTTTCTGCGGTCACGTGACCATTTACAGTGTATAACTCTGGCGGGTGACCTTTTAGAAAATAGTTGTTGCCGACTATCCAAAATGATTTGACGCGAGAAAAAAGAATCACCAGGTGGTTTTTCGGTCCGATAGTGGGTTCAGCCGGTTCATCGAACCTCGAAATCGGGTGAACGCAATGAATCTTCAGATTTGCAAATGTAAGGTCACATTTAGTACCGGCCGCTTTAATGACGGGAAACTTTTGGGGTGGGTCAGGATGGGCGTGGCGGACGCTAGTATCAGGTAGGTAGCACCCCCATTTCTATCTATATAAGTATTACAGACATAATAACGCCCACCGACCAATCCGGGTCGTTGGGAGGCGGAGTTTAAGTGAAAATGGCCCCGTGGCACAAAAACTACGTGTTCTATGGACGGTTTTGATCAGTTTCTCTTCCTGAGTCCGAAAAAGTAAAAGATTTTGATATTTGACCCCATGACCTTTGGTAACGGTAGCGTTACCATTGTAATATATATGGTTACCATATGTAACCAAGTGCAAAGCACCCCTATTTGACTTCCCACACAGTCTGCTGTGATTGCCAAGTCGTTAGCTTCATTTGCGACGCTGTTTGCAACAGTTTGCTCTGTAAACATTTGTTGGTAACCCGTTACCAACATGGTAACGGTGCCCGTTACCACTGTAGTAACGGTACCCGTTACTACAGTGATAGCGGTACCCGCTATCACTGTAGTACCAATTTTCGTTATTAAATTAGTAGCGGTGCCCGCTACTAATGTAACTACTAAAACCGGTACCAAAATGATAGCAGTATCAGCTACCACCGTTGTAACGGCACCTGTTACTGCATTGGTTACCATGACATATGGTCGGTTACCGTGTAAGTTACTTGTAACTGCGACGATTTCTTCTTTGTTTGAAATGTCACGTCTTTTGAGCAAAAATAGTATGAAATACATGTCGGTCACATCTTTTGTGGTTACGTGTTACCTATGTAACTTGGTTTTGGGCGTGGCTTAATGAGTTTCGGTAATTTCAAATTTCAACGTTGTTTTTTATGGGCAAATACTATTAGTTTTTCTTCCTGAGTCAGAATGGTAAAGGTCACCTGGGTGACCTTTCCTAACTCATAGATTCGGTGGTCACGTGACCATTTATAGTGTATAACTCTGGTTGGTGACCTTTTGAAAAAGTCTTTGCCGACTACCCAGAATGATTTGACGTGAAAAAAAGGTTCAATAGTTCGTTTTTTGGTCTGATAGTCGGTTCAGCCGGTTCATCGAAACCTCGAAATCGGGTGAACGCAATGAATCTTCAGATTTGCAAATGTAAGGTCACATTTAGTACCGGCCGCTTTAATGACGGAAACTTTTGGGGTGGGTCAGGATGGGCGTGGCGGACGTTCGTATCAGGTAGGTACCACCCCTTCCTAATCATATAAGTATTACAGACATAATAACGCCCACCGACCAATCCGGATCGTTGGGAGGCGGGGTTTAAGTGAAAATGGCCGGGTGGCACAAAAACTACGTGTTCTATGGACGGTTTTGATCAGTTTCTCTTCCTGAGTCCAAAAAAGTAAAAGATTTCGATATCTGACCCCATGACCTTTGGTAACGGTAGCGTTACCATTGTAATATATATGGTTACCATATGTTACCAAGTCCAAAGCACCCCTATTTGACTTCCCACACAGTCTGCTGTGATTGCCAAGTCGTTAGCTTCATTTGCGACGCTGTTTGCAACAGTTTGCTCTGTAAACATTGTTGGTAACCCGTTACCAACATGGTAACGGTGCCCGTTACCACTGTAGTAACGGTACCCGTTACTACAGTGATAGCGGTACCCGCTATCACTGTAGTACCAATTTTCGTTATTGCATTAGTAGCGGTGCCCGCTACTAAAGTAACTGCTAAAACGGGTACCGAAATGGTAGCAGCATCAGCTACCACCGTTGTAACGGCACCTGTTACTGCAGTGGTTACCATGACATATGGTCGGTTACCGTGTAAGTTACTTGTAACTGCGACGATTTCTTCTTTGTTTGAAATGTCACGTCTTTTGAGCAAAAATAGTATGAAATACATGTCGGTCACATCTTTTGGTTACGTGTTACCTATGTAACTTGGTTTTGGGCGTGGCTTAATGAGTTTCGGTAATTTCAAATTTCAACGTTGTTTTTTATGGGCAAATACTATTAGTTTTTCTTCCTGAGTCAGAAATTGGTAAAAGGTCACCTGGGTGACCTTTCCTAACCATAGATTCGGTGGTCACGTGACCATTTATAGTGTATAACTCTGGTTGGTGACCTTTTGAAAAAAGTCTTTGCCGACTACCCAGAATGATTTGACGTGAAAAAAAAGGTTCAATAGTTCGTTTTTTGGTCTGATAGTCGGTTCAGCCGGTTCATCGAAACCTCGAAATCGGGTGAACGCAATGAATCTTCAGATTTGCAAATGTAAGGTCACATTTAGTACCGGCCGCTTTAATGACGGAAACTTTTGGGGTGGGTCAGGATGGGCGTGGCGGACGTTCGTATCAGGTAGGTACCACCCCTTCCTAATCATATAAGTATTACAGACATAATAACGCCCACCGACCAATCCGGATCGTTGGGAGGCGGGGTTTAAGTGAAAATGGCCGGGTGGCACAAAAACTACGTGTTCTATGGACGGTTTTGATCAGTTTCTCTTCCTGAGTCCAAAAAAGTAAAAGATTTTGATATCTGACCCCATGACCTTTGGTAACGGTAGCGTTACCATTGTAATATATATGGTTACCATATGTAACCAAGTCCAAAGCACCCCTATTTGACATCCCATACAGTCTGCTGTAATTGCCAAGTCGTTAGCTTCATTTGCGACGCTGTTTGCAACAGTTTGCTCTGTAAACATTGTTGGTAACCCGTTACCAACATGGTAACGGTGCCCGTTACCACTGTAGTAACGGTACCCGTTACTACAGTGATAGCGGTACCCGCTATCACTGTAGTACCAATTTTCGTTATTAAATTAGTAGCGGTGCCCGCTACTAATGTAACTACTAAAACCGGTACCAAAATGATAGCAGTATCAGCTACCACCGTTGTAACGGCACCTGTTACTGCATTGGTTACCATGACATATGGTCGGTTACCGTGTAAGTTACTTGTAACTGCGACGATTTCTTCTTTGTTTGAAATGTCACGTCTTTTGAGCAAAAATAGTATGAAATACATGTCGGTCACATCTTTTGGTTACGTGTTACCTATGTAACTTGGTTTTGGGCGTGGCTTAATGAGTTTCGGTAATTTCAAATTTCAACGTTGTTTTTTATGGGCAAATACTATTAGTTTTTCTTCCTGAGTCAGAAATTGGTAAAGGTCACCTGGGTGACCTTTCCTAACTCATAGATTCGGTGGTCACGTGACCATTTATAGTGTATAACTCTGGTTGGTGACCTTTTGAAAAAGTCTTTGCCGACTACCCAGAATGATTTGACGTGAAAAAAAAGGTTCAATAGTTCGTTTTTTGGTCTGATAGTCGGTTCAGCCGGTTCATCGAAACCTCGAAATCGGGTGAACGCAATGAATCTTCAGATTTGCAAATGTAAGGTCACATTTAGTACCGGCCGCTTTAATGACGGAAACTTTTGGGGTGGGTCAGGATGGGCGTGGCGGACGTTCGTATCAGGTAGGTACCACCCCTTCCTAATCATATAAGTATTACAGACATAATAACGCCCACCGACCAATCCGGATCGTTGGGAGGCGGGGTTTAAGTGAAAATGGCCGGGTGGCACAAAAACTACGTGTTCTATGGACGGTTTTGATCAGTTTCTCTTCCTGAGTCCAAAAAAGTAAAAGATTTTGATATCTGACCCCATGACCTTTGGTAACGGTAGCGTTACCATTGTAATATATATGGTTACCATATGTAACCAAGTCCAAAGCACCCCTATTTGACATCCCATACAGTCTGCTGTAATTGCCAAGTCGTTAGCTTCATTTGCGACGCTGTTTGCAACAGTTTGCTCTGTAAACATTGTTGGTAACCCGTTACCAACATGGTAACGGTGCCCGTTACCACTGTAGTAACGGTACCCGTTACTACAGTGATAGCGGTACCCGCTATCACTGTAGTACCAATTTTCGTTATTAAATTAGTAGCGGTGCCCGCTACTAATGTAACTACTAAAACCGGTACCAAAATGATAGCAGTATCAGCTACCACCGTTGTAACGGCACCTGTTACTGCATTGGTTACCATGACATATGGTCGGTTACCGTGTAAGTTACTTGTAACTGCGACGATTTCTTCTTTGTTTGAAATGTCACGTCTTTTTGAGCAAAAATAGTATGAAATACATGTCGGTCACATCTTTTGGTTACGTGTTACCTATGTAACTTGGTTTTGGGCGTGGCTTAATGAGTTTCGGTAATTTCAAATTTCAACGTTGTTTTTTATGGGCAAATACTATTAGTTTTTCTTCCTGAGTCAGAAATTGGTAAAAGGTCACCTGGGTGACCTTTCCTAACCATAGATTCGGTGGTCACGTGACCATTTATAGTGTATAACTCTGGTTGGTGACCTTTTGAAAAAGTCTTTGCCGACTACCCAGAATGATTTGACGTGAAAAAAAAGGTTCAATAGTTCGTTTTTTGGTCTGATAGTCGGTTCAGCCGGTTCATCGAAACCTCGAAATCGGGTGAACGCAATGAATCTTCAGATTTGCAAATGTAAGGTCACATTTAGTACCGGCCGCTTTAATGACGGAAACTTTTGGGGTGGGTCAGGATGGGCGTGGCGGACGTTCGTATCAGGTAGGTACCACCCCTTCCTAATCATATAAGTATTACAGACATAATAACGCCCACCGACCAATCCGGATCGTTGGGAGGCGGGGTTTAAGTGAAAATGGCCGGGTGGCACAAAAACTACGTGTTCTATGGACGGTTTTGATCAGTTTCTCTTCCTGAGTCCAAAAAAGTAAAAGATTTTGATATCTGACCCCATGACCTTTGGTAACGGTAGCGTTACCATTGTAATATATATGGTTACCATATGTAACCAAGTCCAAAGCACCCCTATTTGACATCCCATACAGTCTGCTGTAATTGCCAAGTCGTTAGCTTCATTTGCGACGCTGTTTGCAACAGTTTGCTCTGTAAACATTGTTGGTAACCCGTTACCAACATGGTAACGGTGCCCGTTACCACTGTAGTAACGGTACCCGTTACTACAGTGATAGCGGTACCCGCTATCACTGTAGTACCAATTTTCGTTATTAAATTAGTAGCGGTGCCCGCTACTAATGTAACTACTAAAACCGGTACCAAAATGATAGCAGTATCAGCTACCACCGTTGTAACGGCACCTGTTACTGCATTGGTTACCATGACATATAGTCGGTTACCGTGTAAGTTACTTGTAACTGCGACGATTTCTTCTTTGTTTGAAATGTCACGTCTTTTGAGCAAAAATAGTATGAAATACATGTCGGTCACATCTTTTGGTTACGTGTTACCTATGTAACTTGGTTTTGGGCGTGGCTTAATGAGTTTCGGTAATTTCAAATTTCAACGTTGTTTTTTATGGGCAAATACTATTAGTTTTTCTTCCTGAGTCAGAAATTGGTAAAAGGTCACCTGGGTGACCTTTCCTAACCATAGATTCGGTGGTCACGTGACCATTTATAGTGTATAACTCTGGTTGGTGACCTTTTGAAAAAAGTCTTTGCCGACTACCCAGAATGATTTGACGTGAAAAAAAAGGTTCAATAGTTCGTTTTTTGGTCTGATAGTCGGTTCAGCCGGTTCATCGAAACCTCGAAATCGGGTGAACGCAATGAATCTTCAGATTTGCAAATGTAAGGTCACATTTAGTACCGGCCGCTTTAATGACGGAAACTTTTGGGGTGGGTCAGGATGGGCGTGGCGGACGTTCGTATCAGGTAGGTACCACCCCTTCCTAATCATATAAGTATTACAGACATAATAACGCCCACCGACCAATCCGGATCGTTGGGAGGCGGGGTTTAAGTGAAAATGGCCGGGTGGCACAAAAACTACGTGTTCTATGGACGGTTTTGATCAGTTTCTCTTCCTGAGTCCAAAAAAGTAAAAGATTTTGATATCTGACCCCATGACCTTTGGTAACGGTAGCGTTACCATTGTAATATATATGGTTACCATATGTAACCAAGTCCAAAGCACCCCTATTTGACATCCCATACAGTCTGCTGTAATTGCCAAGTCGTTAGCTTCATTTGCGACGCTGTTTGCAACAGTTTGCTCTGTAAACATTGTTGGTAACCCGTTACCAACATGGTAACGGTGCCCGTTACCACTGTAGTAACGGTACCCGTTACTACAGTGATAGCGGTACCCGCTATCACTGTAGTACCAATTTTCGTTATTAAATTAGTAGCGGTGCCCGCTACTAATGTAACTACTAAAACCGGTACCAAAATGATAGCAGTATCAGCTACCACCGTTGTAACGGCACCTGTTACTGCATTGGTTACCATGACATATAGTCGGTTACCGTGTAAGTTACTTGTAACTGCGACGATTTCTTCTTTGTTTGAAATGTCACGTCTTTTTGAGCAAAAATAGTATGAAATACATGTCGGTCACATCTTTTGGTTACGTGTTACCTATGTAACTTGGTTTTGGGCGTGGCTTAATGAGTTTCGGTAATTTCAAATTTCAACGTTGTTTTTTATGGGCAAATACTATTAGTTTTTCTTCCTGAGTCAGAAATTGGTAAAGGTCACCTGGGTGACCTTTCCTAACTCATAGATTCGGTGGTCACGTGACCATTTATAGTGTATAACTCTGGTTGGTGACCTTTTGAAAAAGTCTTTGCCGACTACCCAGAATGATTTGACGTGAAAAAAAAGGTTCAATAGTTCGTTTTTTGGTCTGATAGTCGGTTCAGCCGGTTCATCGAAACCTCGAAATCGGGTGAACGCAATGAATCTTCAGATTTGCAAATGTAAGGTCACATTTAGTACCGGCCGCTTTAATGACGGAAACTTTTGGGGTGGGTCAGGATGGGCGTGGCGGACGTTCGTATCAGGTAGGTACCACCCTTCCTAATCATATAAGTATTACAGACATAATAACGCATACCGACCAATCCGGATCGTTGGGAGGCGGGGTTTAAGTGAAAATGGCCGGGTGGCACAAAAACTACGTGTTCTATGGACGGTTTTGATCAGTTTCTCTTCCTGAGTCCAAAAAAGTAAAAGATTTTGATATCTGACCCCATGACCTTTGGTAACGGTAGCGTTACCATTGTAATATATATGGTTACCATATGTAACCAAGTCCAAAGCACCCCTATTTGACATCCCCACAGTCTGCTGTGATTGCCAAGTCGTTAGCTTCATTTTGCGACGCTGTTTGCAACAGTTTGCTCTGTAA
>NW_026570562.1:0-41975 GCF_019649055.1 Paramacrobiotus metropolitanus | reverse complement strand
GAAACAAATACAGTTTCACCGCCCCAACCACCACCGCCGCCTGCGCAGACACCAGCGCCAAAGCCAGGCTTTCAGCAACAACTTCTTGCTTCTGCGAAAAACAGAATCACCGTCATCAAAATACCGAAGGAACCGGTTCAAAAACAAAATACGTCTGGTTTAGAAAGCGTTCAACAACCGGAACGAAAAAAGTCAAAGCCGGCACCGATAATTATCCAAAACTTTTTGTTTACTGCCCAGGAAGCTATAAACGCCATGATTGGGAATCAATCTTTATATATTTATTGCGATGTTGCGGATTTTACTTTGCTTGGTGACACGTATGCGCAGGTTTTAAGAGCAGTGCCTATTAAGGCAACTGAGGCTTTCAAAATTATCACGGAACGTTTTGAAATGCCTCATTATGTTCCACTTTTACGCCCCATTTTCGACAACATCGAAGTAACAATTGCCACTGATCTCGGAGACAACGCTAAATTCGCAACAGGAAAATCGATGGTGAAGCTCCATTTCCGACCGGCAAGATACTGAAAATGGGATATAAAGCTTTTGCGCCTGATCCGGGATTATTTGATGATTTACTAGGTCATACACAGCTGGGGAGCGGATTTGTTCGATATCGTGGAAGCTATCAAAACGGTGGAGGTTTTGGTAGTTTTCTGCGTGCAGTATTTTCCAAGGTTGCTCGTTTTGTTGCACCAGTTGTAAGGCGGCAGCGCCGCAGGCACAAGCCGCTTTAGCAGCTGCTACGCCTCATTTAAAAGAAGCAGCTAGTACAGCGGTACATGAAGCTGCAAAATCTGTGGGCAACAAAATCGCCCAAGTTCTCGCACCAACTCAACAAACATCTAGCGGCGGTAAAAAAGGAAGAAAAGGGGTATTAAAGAAGCCAACGAAGCGGAAACGCACTACCAAAATTCGCCGTGTCCCACCATTTGATCTTCCTGACTATATTTAGAAATGGCTTCCATAATCGAAGGGTCAGAACCTGCCATTGCTGCAGAATCGCACATTTTTGCCATACCGCCTTCGTTTGCGGACCGATTCCGGACAGAAGAAGAAAGAATCGGCCCCACAGCCGCCATTCCGGAAAATATTCCGGCGGGTGGTGACATTAACTTTTATATAGCTCCTTCATCAAACGCCATGGTTTCTTTACCGGATTTAAGCATAGAATTAGAAGTAGCACTAAAGAAAAGGAATGCCGATGGTAGTTGGGAGCGAATCAAAGCGACGGATACCTGTGCTCCTGTAAATAATTTGATTCATTCAATGTTTCAATCAGTTCAAGTTTCGGTTGCTAACCGATTGGTAAGCGACTGCGCAATCTATTATCCATACAGAGCAATGTTTGAGTGCTTGCTAAATTACACAAAAGAGGCGATGAATACACAGCTAACATCCTGTGGCTTTTACTTGGATGTCGCTGGAAGCTTTGAAGATTCTGCAAATAACTCAGCCGAACAATCACGACTCAGGCTTTTCGCAAAGCATGAATACATTCCTTTAAGCGGAAAATTGTTTTCGGATATTTTCATGCAAGACAAGCCTTTGATAACTGGAGTTCCATTACAAATACGCTTTGTTTTACATAAACCCGAATTCTATCTTCGCGATTTTGCGAATCCGGCGCAGGACGAATTTAAATTATTTATACGCAATCCTAAGAATTTTTGTTCGCCGTTATGTTGGTAAGCAGCAGGAAAATTTGAAAATATCTGCATAAAAAAAATCTAATGCATTACTACAGGGGTTCCAGAATACATGAATGCTATAAGCAAGCGGTTATTGACCACAACAGCAAAATATCCTATAGAACGTGTTCTGATGCGCCCGATCGAATTACCTGCCAACATACAAAGCACTGTTTTTAATAACATACACATTGGTCAAGTCCCCAAGGTGCTTTTGTGGCTTTTGTCGCAGCGGATGCTTTTAACGGCACAAAAAGACAAATCCATTCAATTTTCAACACTTTAATTTGTCTCAAATCAGCGTCGAAGTTGATGGACAGTCTTTTCCTAATCGGCCGTACGAGCCGGATTATGCAAACGGTAATTACTTGAGTGCTACGATGGTCTGCTAGACACTTTAGGACGGCGTAACAGTCCTTTTGGCGCACTGCCTTTTAATCGCGACGAGTATGCAAACGGATTCTGTATTTACGGCTTTGATTTAACGCCAGGGGGAACCGGACTCGGCCCTCTAAGTTTAATTCGTCAGGGTAATTTAGGCATCCGAGTAGTCTTCAACCAACCGCTCAAGCAGCCCACGATCATGGTCACATTTCTTACGTTTGACGCGGTAATAGAAATTAACAATTTTCGTCAGCTAATTTGTGACTTTACCAACTAACTAAAATGGATAATCGAACAATGACAAAGATACTTTGCCAAAATCCAAAACGGAGAGGATATTTCGAGGAGTTTATGCCCGGGATACACTTCCCGAACGCTCCAATGTTTTACCTGCCGCCTACATCGTCAACACGGACAAATCCAGTGGTTCTGGTGAACACTGGTTAGCATTCTATCAAAGCGAGCCGTCATCCATCGAGTTTTTCGACTCATACGGACGATCTGTGGAGTATTTTGACGAGATTAGAGAATGGTTAACTGATTTACATGTTGTTTATCAAATGGAACGTATACAACAAACGTTTTCGACAGTCTGCGGTCAATTTTGCATTTTTTTTATTTATAAGCGCGCAAGCGGAGAATCATATAGAGACATTATTCATTATTTCACAAAAAATTACGCAAACAATGATGCAATGGTTTGTCAATGGGTAAACAATCACTTTAACATGAACACAGCAATGTATGCAGAGCTTGAATAAAATAAAAAAGCAGCAAATTTTTTTGGGTTTTACATTTCACATTTTATGTCCCTGAGGTAGAAGTAGAAGCAATCAGCACTTTTTTTAGCGTTTACATTTCACATTTTTATGGTAACACAGACATGCTTTACCGTAACACAAAACGCAAACGATTCCGTCGCTTTAGACACCACCGTCTTCACCACCGTTGCCGCTGTTTCCTTCCTGGGCCTTGTTGATTTCGATAGGCAGTTTCATCTTCCCGTCTCCAATCTCCGTAATCTTCAGCTTCTCCATAGCAATACGCTTGACAGACTCCCACAGGGTATCCTTATGCTGGTCCAAAAACTGTTTGGCGTTAAAACCCAAAATGTCGTCAAATCCGGTAAGCTGGCCCCAAGGACGCAGTAACAACATCATGCCAATGAGACGTTTGCCATTTCCAAGCTCAGTAATGATGTCGTTCATCATTTCATCCGTTAGATTCAGTGTACCCAATCCCCATTCACAGGCATGGCTGGCTTCACGAACAGTTGGTTGTGTAAACAACGTGACCATTTCCCGCAACGTGCACAGTTCTCGTGCAGACGGTCAAGCCACATACCATACATGGTGAACGGTAGGCCAGCCAACAGGCTTGAAAAATCCGCTGCCGTTGGTTCGTTGTGAATCACTAGCGAGCCACGTGCTTTCAACAAAGCATTGATGTCCTTGAACATTGACAGGTCTTGGATGGTGGTACGAAGTGATTCAAACGATTTTATCCCAAAAGAAACACCATTCTTGGTGGCCTGCATGTCGCCGTTGCCTCTCTTGCAGAACTGGCGGATATTGGCCAGCGCTACACTGTCATAGCTTGACCACACAAAATAGACGTCGTTTCCGAGGTGAAACAGGGTGGACAGGTTACCGCTGGTTAGCTGTGGATCCCGGATTAAAGTCGTAATGTTGTTGTAGATGAGTCCAACGAGGCGCATGAACTGGTCGTTGGTGAGAAAAATGTGTTTCTCTCCCAGCGTCCATTTCGCATCTGGTCCAGGAGGACTGGCAGTCGTAAAGTCGCCAATTATGAACTCCAAGGCCTGGGTGTCACTGTTGATGCGGGTGCAGATGAACTTGTCGTACCCGAACTTCATGGTAGGGAATCCTTCATAGTGGAAAGCGATCTTTCCGCTCGCAAACTTGCGCTTTGCTTCCCCGACAAGATCAGTTTTATCGGGTACGAAACCGCGTTTGGAAGGAGGCAGACTAGTCATGGTATATCAGAAGAAAAGGTAGACTAACTAAAAGTGTCAGGAAGAATAATGAAAACGAGTTGGAATTAGAAGCCTGTATTTATAATAATCAAATACACTAAACACCCTGACCACAAAATCCGGTTCAGCAATTTGTTGCTCAGCATTTTGTTGTTCACACTGGGCTTTATAAACCGTAGAGCAGAGCACACACGCACGCACGCACGGCTACACGCTAACAGAACAATGGACGGTTTTGCAAGTGCTTTTGGCCCTCGTGGGGATCCGCGCTATCCAGCCGAAAGTGTTGAGAATCGCATTGAAACATTTCGTGGTTGTGGGGGTAAAATTACCCTCGAAGTGGCGAAAGAGTACGCCGAACTGGGCTGGTACTGCACGGGGATCCAGCACCAGATCCGTTGTGTTTACTGCTGTGAGATTGAGGGGACATGTCTAACGGGCATCTATCGAACACCGTGCAAGAATCCATGCTTTGGCAAAGCAGTTAAAGATAACTTCCCACAGATGTGGGTGGAATGCAACGGGCTGCGGATGGATTACGATCAGGACAACATTGAGTACAACCATTCACCACCAAACAATCCCGACTGCGCAAAGTATAACACCATGTATGCGCGGGCGTTTTCCTTTGACGACAGACCGTGGCCCGAAGAAAAAAAACACTTGGTGTACAAGCTGGCCGAAGCTGGATTCTACAACTGCGGTGAGCTTTACAACAAAACATTCTTTTGGCTATCAAGTTGACAAGAAAAACAACTCACGATTGCTGGTCGAACAGTTAAACCAGGCGAAGGGGGGTGGGGGGCCCCGTTGCTCGCTGCCGACACATTTGGCTAATGTGTCGGACGCGGTAAACAACGTCGACCGGAGCGCTTCGCGCTTCCGGTCGCCCGTTGTTTACAGGACAATGGGTTTTTTTATTATTACGCAGGTCTTACTGTGCCGGGAGTTTCGGTATGCCCGGATGCTGTACGCTGTTTTTACTGCTATGTCTTCATTTCTGGATTGCCGCTGGATCTGGAACCATGGATTGAACATGCCCGCCAATCACCAGCCTGTGCATATCTGATGAATGTAAAAGGCAAACGGTTCATCAACGATGTTATACGAGCTTGCAAGTCCCCTGTTACCGACATTGGAATACAAGGTGGGTTTCATCTGTTTGTTACTTTTATTTTTTAATAATAATAATAATATGTAGGTATGACAGTTTTGGAAAACAAAGCACGGCTCGTTGGCTTCAGTCAAGACCAAATTGATGCCGCTAAGGCCAAGAAGAAGGGCCGTTTCTATTTTTGGGAGGAATTGGAAGAAGCGGTGGAGTTCCACAACGCCGATTTTTTTGGAGCAAAAGCATTTTTTGCACTATGCCACCGAAGTACCCGTCGGAGACGATGCCCGCACCGTTGAGCAGTTGAAATGTAAAATCTGTCTGTCGCGGTATGCCAACACGCTGATCAGTCCGTGTAAGCATTTGGTCATGTGCGGACAGTGCGCCAAAGCGACCCTAGACCGAGGAAGCCTCTGCCCGTACTGCCGTCAGCCTGTTGAAGCCGTCACGTCACTTTATTTTACTTGATACATTTTGCTGTTCTGGAAAATTGTGTGTGACAAAATGTTGCACTGCAAAATGTAGCAGTTGCATTCTGCTGATACTATATAACTGTAATAGTTTTATTCTGCTTTCCTTTTTTCTCTACTTGCTTTCATTCGTTGTTGATTCTTTAAACGTAATGGATAATGGATGATCTTAATGCGTTTGATGGCGAAGCTCTTTGGGATAAAGTTTTAAGTGACCTGGAAATTCAGCTGCAGGACTATAATGTTCTTACGACTCCGACAACAAGTACTTTGGGTATAATTAAACGCAAAATTTTTGTACAGTTGTTGAAATATAAATTTGTTGTAGTTACGCAACAACAACAACAACAGCAACAACAGCAACAGCCAGAACTACACCTTCAATCAAGTCCGTGGTCTCCACCACCCATTCAGCCGATTTTTAAAGGTTAAAAAGTTTTTATCATCTCGTTCACTTAATTTATAGCTGAGAAACTCTTTAATTTTATAGATGAAGCAACTGGTGCGGAAATCTGCCACCACGGTATCTACACAATTTTTATTTCTGTGCCAGCAGCAGCAGCAACAACATACGCCTCAAGTTTCATTTTCATGTTGCAGTGGGTGACCAGATATTCCGTTTAACACCATTATATGGCCGCCTGGAAGACTTAAAAAGCGAGTCTTATGCTTTGTTTGTTATTGCAACTTATTTTCCAAAGGTATATATATATTGCAGGCATTGATCCAGTGCAAGGATATATTGCCCGCTACGAATACTACAAGCAGCGCCATCTCTACATTATTCTGTCGCCACATAACACTCTGCAGCAACCTACAGCTCTACCTGGTGATCAACAACTTCCCGATCCATTACCCATCACAGATCAGTCGCTGTCGGTTTCAACAGCACCGCTTTCCGTTCCGTTCTCTGTTGTCACTACATCTCCGACTGCTGAAGTTGCTGGACCCAGTACCTCTGCACTTCCATCATCGTCAAAAAGTAAGTTTCTTATCCTGATCCTTAACTCTTTTTTGATTATTTACATTATTTATTTTGTAGATACTGTTACTGCAGCGCCAGCGGATTCTGGGGACCAGCATCTCGTGCCACCTGCCAAGCGTATCAGATTAGCAAACGCTGAATCCGTGGACTGGCTCTACCAGACCTTTACTGATAAACGGGACGACCGGACCTTCCGAAGTTATTCACAGTACCGCGATGCGTATAGCATCTTTGTCAGAAAAGGATCCAATAATCCTTTCATGGCTTTTTACCGGTTGCATAAAAAATCCAACGTACAGTTCGTTATTGCCCGCCATAAAAATACGCGGTGCAATGAACTGGTTGTCGGAATGGATATTCTGGAAAAGATTGTAGAATGGACCAATACGCCTGCTTTTGCAAAGTACCGCCAGAAAACAGTCTCCGCCTCCACCGCCAATGCGCATCCGGAAACCCTATCTTGGTGCATTATCGACACCACGTCCAATACCCAAGCAGCTTTTGTTCATGAAAACCGTACTACGACTGCCTCTGATGACTCAGCCATGTCTGTACGTATCAGATCTGGCGATACCATAAAAAATTGTGTTGATATAAAGTCAGATGAGTTAGAATTTGTGAAGCAGTGTCAGGAACACTTTTCTGTCATTAAGAACCAGTTGCTGTGACCTTTCTGCTTGCAAAAATGCCTCGCATAGCTGCTGACGCTGCTGATTCAGTTGATTCTAATAATAATGATAACGATACTAATGCTGTTGATGATGACGATGTTACCGAAGACCCGCTTCATATAAAGAACTTTTTCGTGTTGAAACCGATAAACGATTTTACAATCGCCGTTATCAGATGACGTGTAAAAGATTTGCGTGCAAAGTTCATCGCCTCAGTCATATTCCTTTTGCTGAGATTCCCGATGTCATAACAGCCATTTTGAACGAAATTTTAAATGAAATCCTTACTGACATCCCAGATCACGAGCGGGTAAGAATCAAGTTGCATAGCCGTCACCTCTCGTACCCTATTCACACACCTTTCATTCGTCGTGATCAGCTAACCGTTGCGCGATTGATGAAAGAAGTTTCCCGCGTACTCAATTCCAATCAAGAATTTGTACTGGATGATTCTTTTGAGCTGGAAATCCACCATTCCAACCTTCCCGCTGGATCCTGTCGATACGATGTTCCTTTATTATTGCGCAAAAAGCTGGAGACCATGAGGAGCGTAATACCTGTTCGTAATTCAGATAACCTCTGTTTGGCTCGTGCGCTTGTTATAGCTAAGGCCCTCGCAGATGACAATATACCGCTGTACGAACGCTTGTATCACACTAAAAAACTCTGTACGGCTTCCGACAGAACGCTGCAGACAAAAATGGCTAAAGAACTCATTGCTAACGCAGGACTGGATCTTCGACAATATACTTTGGAAGACGTTCAACAGTTTCAACTGGCCTTACCGGACTACCAAATCCTGATAACGAGTGTCGACCACCTCAATACGATCGTCTATGCCGGCGAATATGCCGAAAAAAAGATTCGTTTGCTACATCATAGTAACCATTTTGATGTCTTGAAAAGCCTGCCGGCTTGGTTCAAAACATCGTACTGGTGCGACCGTTGCAATCGCGGATACGATCATAAAAATCGCCATCGATGCCAATACCGTTGCAAACAATGCCTGCGATTTGAATGTAATCCTGGAGAAGAAAGAATATACTGTTCGGACTGCTGCCGAACATTTTACGGTGAGGAGTGTTTCAATCATCATCGCGCTGCTGGCTCGGGAGAAAACGGGATTACGGTATGTCAAACGTTATTTGTCTGTCCATCTTGCCAATCATTTGTCTCCAGAGTTTTTCGTACCACGGACCACGTGTGCGGTGAGATTTTTGCACGGTGTGCAAAGAACACGTATCAAATGACCACGTCTGCTACATTGAGCCCGAAGTCCTGACGGACCAGGATCTCGAAAAGCACGAACAGGCCCAGTTTCTCTATTTCGATTTTGAGACATACCCGTGTCCGGAAACGGGCAATTTTATTCCGAACCTGGCCGTTCTTCAAAACGACAACGGCCAGGAATGGATTTTTCCTGCTGACTCGTGCGATATTGGCCGGGATATAACAACAGAATTTTGCGAGTTTTTATTTTCCGGATTATTTAAAAACTTCTACGTCTTGGCCCATAATCTTCGAGCGTTCGACGGTTTTTTTGTTCTGAAATGGTTACTAAGAAATGGGATAGTTCCAAAGCTGATAATGAACGGCTCAAAAATTATGCAACTAGATGTTCCTGAATTTGGCATAAAATTTCGTGATACTTTGAATTACAATCCCCAATCGTTAGACGCTTGGGCTCAAGCGTTCGGAGCGACAGAGCAAAAAGGTAAATTCCCTCATCCCGTCAATCGCCCAGAAAATTTTGGCAAAATTATCCCCTATCCTAAGAGGGAGGAATTCAATTACAGCTTGATGAATAACAAAGAAAGAAAAGACTTTATCAAAGGATTTTATCGAAAAGATCGCAGAAAAAAGAAAGGAAAGTACAATGTCAACGAGGAGCTCGTCAAATACTGCAAGCAGGATGTTAGCACCTTACGCGTTTGCTCTCAAGAATTCCGAAAGTTGTTCATGGGTATTTCAGGTGGGCTTTGCCCATTTACTTCCGCGCTAACAATTGCGGGTATATGCCATTTTTTCTGGCGCGCACGGATACTGGAAAAAAACCTTATTGCAATTGTAAAAAACCCTAGTCAGCGCACGCAATCAGTCAAATGTGGTAAATGGTTGTGCTACATTGAAATGACGGAAGGCAAAGCACTTGCAAGAGAACAGAAGATTGGAAAATTTTACGTGGACGGTTATGACGAAGAAGCGGAAATTATTTACGAATTCTATGGCGACTTCTGGCACGGCAATCCCGCAACCACAAAACGCACATTTGTAAATCCTCATCTCAAGCAAACGATGGAGAATTTGCATGCGGCAACCGTCCAGCGAGAAATCGCCCTTGAGCAAATGGGATACTCTGTTATTAAAATTTGGGAAAGCGAGTACGATCAGAAATTGGCAGAGGATGAGGATTTTCGTGAAACACTAAAAGATATTCATGTTCACGCACCTCTTCAACCCCGCGATGCTCTATATGGAGGCCGGACCAACGGGACACGGTTGCATTATAAATGCGAGCCCGGAGAACAAATACGGTACAATTAGTTAAGAAAGGATTATAATCTTGATTTTATTGATAGGTGTTTTTAGGTTTGCCGATGTCATTTCGGAATATCCCTTTGTAAATTCGCGGAAGAGATATCCAGTTGGCCCACACGTGCGAATTACTGCGGACTTTGATGCAAATTTGGAAAATTACTTCGGACTATTTTACCTGACGATTCTACCGCCCAAATGTCTATGGTTACCAGTTCTGCCCTATCGTACTGAAAAATTAACTTTTCCGCTATGCCGGCTATGTGCTGAGACGCAGCAAAATTCTAGCTGTCATCACACAGACGCCGAAAGATCACTTACGGGCGTCTGGTGCTCTGTGGAAATCATTAAGGCACTATCCCTGGGATATACGGTGATAAAAGTCTACGAAATTTGGCATTTTCCGAGTTCTCGCGAAGGCTTATTTAAAGAGTACATCCAGCATTTCTTGAAATTAAAAACGGAGGCCAGCGGCTGGCCCTCTAATGTTAAAACCGAAGAAGAGAGAAAGCTGTATATGGAAGAATTTTTACTTCGAGAAGGTGTATCTATTGACGCCGAGAAAGTGGAAAAAAACTTGGGGCTTCGCGCCCTTGCAAAGTTATTTTTAAACAAGTAAGTCTTCAATTTCCTTAGGGATACATTAGTTGAAATTGCTTATTTTCTTTTCTTTTTGTAGTTTTTGGGGTCGACTCGGGATGCGCGAGGACAGATTGTCTACACAGTTTATTTCCGAGCCCAAAGATTTTTATGAACTTTTATTAAATGATGCGTTGGAAATTCACAATATCGAATTCTTCAGTGACACCGTAATTCAAGTTGCGTACAAGTCCAAGGAAGACTTTATTCCAGTTAACCCAAAGACTAATGTTATCCTTGCGGCGTAAGTGCAAATTAAATATAATAAATACGTTTTTCTCAAAAATATTTATTGGTTGGATGATTTAGGTTCACGACTGCCCATGCCCGCCTTCACTTATACAATTATATGGCTCAAGTTGGACGTAACCTGATATATTTTGATACTGATTCCTTAATGTGGATTCATCGGCAAGGAGATCCTGAAGTTCCGTTGGGAAACTACATGGGGGACTTGACAAACGAATTAAATGATGGTGAATTCATCACAGAGGTCACCATCTGTGCTCCTAAATCTTATGCTTATGTGACGAACAAAGGAAAGCATGTCTGCAAAGTTAAAGGTTTTACACTCAATCGAACTATCAAAAAAACGCTTAATTTAAATACTTTCACTTCACTCTGGACGACCCCTGGACCTCAAGTGTACCCCTTACGGTATTCTTCCGTGATACGGCGTAATAAACGGACCCTTGAAATTGATGCTGTGGACCAGGTAAAGCGCTTCAAGCTTACCTATGATAAACGAAGGATACTGCCAGACTTGACGACGCTCCCATTCGGGTACGTCGACGAAAATAACGTTCTGATTGATTTTTATTATTAAGCACTTGCTGCTGCTGTTGTTGTTGCTGTATCATCGCTATTGCGATAGGCAGAATAATATCGCCTACTAAAATTATTATTACCAGAATAATTATACAAGCCGCAGCAAGCGCTGTGAGAGCTGGCTTGTGTTTTCTCTGCTGCTCCATTTTTGCAAATAACTCTGGCACTACATCACTGGTGATTCGGCTAATTGATGACTTAAATAGTATCGATGTCTTTGAACTATAAAATAATTTTGATTTTACTGTATTTTTATTTTGCTTACGTTCAAATTAAAATAAAGGTAAAAAGATACAAGACTTGGTTGATTTGGTTGTACAGCAGATTGAATATTATTCAGTAGCAGCATTATACTTGATAAATTTTGAAAACCGGAATCGATTATCGAGAAAAGTATAAATTATGCTTTAAAAAACCTTTTTGCTTCACTGAATATTTTTACGAAATCAGCTTACTCTGTTGGTTCCATTTTCCGCTTTGACCTTTGCTCCTGCTCAGCCATATGGACTTGCGTTGTGATGATGCTAGCACAGTCGTGATGTCAGCCTGCAAATAGTTACACTTGTAATTACAGCAGATATAAATGATCAGTCGCTATAATACCCAAAAATGATGATAAATTATTCAAATAGTTGACAAACGAATATTTAAGGGGAAATTTACTTTGGCGCTTGGTATACGGCCGTAGTCCGTTGTAATTGTGGTAAATTATCTGCAATTAGGACAGTTAAATGATAATAAAAATAAATTGCGGTAAAGAAAAAGTATAGCCCTAATTAGTTACATGTAACAATATTAATATAATACTAGGAACACAGAATAATATATCTGCGAAAAGTAAATTATACTGTCGTAAACGTTCACGCAGTGTAGCCTATGGATAGATGGTGTTCCTAATAGTATCGCTATCCCGCTTGTAATAACCTGTAAACAATTATTTTCAGTAATTAATTGCATTCGGACTCATAAAGTAGAAATAATATAATGTTCAGTACTAATTAACAAGTCTTAAAGTATGAAACAGAAAGCAAAAAGAATAAAAAGTTGATTTTTATGCAGAAAGAAAAATTTCGTCGAGATCAGTGGTGAAAATTTTCCGATAGAGCCAGGGCAAACATTACAAGTCCCGAAACTGTCTACTGGATCACAAAATCCTAATTCTGTATGAATACAATCAAAACAAATAGCATTAAGTGTAAGCCTTCGAAGTAATAGGTAAAAAACGTTAATTAGTGCATAGTAATTAGACAAGGAACTTACGGTAGAGTTCGTGCGGAAAAAATGTGCGTAGTGCCGCCAGGAACTTTTTCTGGCCACAGATGTACACGCACATACGCTCAACAGACGCGTCCAAGGAGGAAACGATATCACAATGGCACGGCTAGCTGAATCACAAACATCACCATTATACTTCATTCACAAACTTATACAACTCATATTTATACGTACCTGTTGAATTTTCTAACGTTTAAGCGTAAAATTATAGATATTGTATTTTAGGGAGAATCGCAATCGTGAATGTATACGTTCCAATGCGATTGTTCAATAGAAAGTGATGGAACATCACGTTCCATCGTGTTGACAGTTAAAGATTTTTCTAGCTCATAAGTCTGTGCTAGCGACAGAAATGCAGTCAGTCAAGTCATCTGCAGTCTGCAATTCAAGATTTCCAACAACATGGCCAGCCAGCAAAGCAACGAGATTTCATCCACCATTCCGGAGGACAGCGACCTTCCAGAAGAAATCCGCAGATTGAATCTGGATGCGGACACCATCGCGTTTTTGCGTCGCAGCGCTCAGCAGGCAAATTGTAAGTGCTGTTAATAATTTTCTTAGCTTTTAGGTAATTTAATTGTTTTTTAGTGCCTTTGGCATTTTTTGCCTCTAAAATTACGCCCCAGATGCATGAAGAAATGAAACAGGCGGCCAAATGGAAGGCCGACTTGGACGACGATCTTTTCCATAAAAAACAATTGTGACAATTTCCAGTGTTTTTTTTGGCTAGCCAGATTAAGCTGAATATATGAAATAAGATGGCAGTGTAATTTCTAGTGATTTGTTACTTGTAAACTGTATACTTGGTGATTCTGTGGCAATTCTTTTATTACTACGGTAATTAAATAAATCAAATTCTCAGAAGAGCAACGTACGCAATGTGGTTTTGCAGCGCATAAAGGTAACGGTACAAACAGGGGCGTTATAGGTAGCAGTACTAACAGGGGCAGCGCAGCGCAGGGGTGGGGGTGAGGGGGTGGGGGGACCGAGGGAACGGCAAGAAGCTGGGCTGCGGCAGGCGCGGGGTTGTGACGGACGCAGAGCTGTAGTGGACGCGGGGCTGCGACAGACGCGGGGCTATAATGGACGCGGGGCTGTAAAATTTGCGGGCCACAACAACGGACGATGGGGAATAACGACAAAAGCTGAGACGACGGGGAACCCGAGGAGGATTTTGGGATAGGCCAAGCTGAATGCGACGGTAGACGGGGGGGAAAGACGAGAGACGTTGGACTGGCGGACTCGCAGGTAAACCTAGTGCAGACTGGCAGATGATTTTGCTTAATTCAGCGGTTTTCTCCGTATTTATTCTGTATTTCTTAGTATTGACTCGCATTTGGTGCTTCTACCATTGAAAAGTAATTTTTCTTGTTATTGACGTTTATATTTTTGAATTTTATTGGTATTTGTTGTTTTGATGGTAATCTTTGTGCTAGCAAGAATTTCACAGAATGCTGTCAAATTTATTCGATTTAATTCCAATTTGTATGTATTTAATTTATTTTTGTTTTGTACTGCCGTATCTTATTTATTCCGTCTCACTAATGTCTAAGTTGCATCCTTTTTTTGAAGTAATTTTCATGGTTTTATTGTGTTTAGTGCAGTTAAGCCAGCCGAGTGTGCCTTCGCGTGGGGGAATGCGCAGTCCGAGAAACTGGACCACTTTCGACTGGATTCCGAGCACATCTGCACTGTACCGTCACCTGGTAAGAAATGCGACGAATTTTGTTCTATTTTTTCTGTATTTTTTGCTGAATATTTCGTTCTTTTATTTGAGGCAACGCTATTTATATTTTTATTTTATCCAGCATTTATTATTTTGATTTTGCTTCTGATAGTAATTGAAGTTGGAATTTTTTATTTCAATTTATGAAATCTGCGTCGTATTTGTACGTTTACTTAAAATTTAATATCATTTTCATGCAGTGAATGAAGAGCGACTTCGCTGTTTCTGAGTGGATTCCGATCACACGTCCAACTGGATGAAGTGAGTTTAATTCGCATTCATTTTCCCGTTATTGCACTGTAGCAGTTTTTTTAGGTACGCGATCACTTTGTGAGAACGGCTGCTGGTGGCTTATTATCGGTATTGCTGCGAGATCACGTAGATATTTTTGTTTGATAACTTTACACGTTTACGGTGGTTCTTGTTTACTTAAAGATGTGATTTTTTGTGTAGTGCGAATGCTCCGTCGCTCGCGCTGAGACAAAAAAATGTACTCCTTACGCAACCAGCAAGATCTGCAGCAAACACTTTCGTCCAACCGATATCCCGCATTACTGCACGCACGCTCTGTCCGAATTGAGAAAATCGGAAAATTTTTTGCAGACATGTGATTTTCGAAGCCATTACGGATCACACGCGATCGGAAATAGATAAGAATGCTGCACGCAAGCAGCCCCGAAATTATTTTTGCCAGTAAGTGTGTGTACACTTAAATATGTAATTTTTATTGTATCGACGGACATTTTAATAAGATGTTAATGGTTTTGCGGAACAAATTTCAATCCTTTCAGTGAAAATTGATTTGCGAAATTTAATTTATTTTTTATTGATTGGTATATTTTTCTGTTTTAGTTTAACGTAGTAAACTGCAGTGCGGAAGTCAGGGAGGAACTGCATTGACGTCTGGACGCAGCATTCCGATGATTCACAACAGTCGCAACGATTAAGTTTTTTATTTATGTTAATTTACTGATAAACGTTGTGAATAACGACAGAAATCGGTGGCACCGTGCACTTTACAAATACCCTGCATTAATTCAATTTTATGTAATTAAACCAAATTTATTTATTTGTTTTTATTGATATTTTTAATATTATTATATATGATGTCATAAACTGCAGTCCGGAAGTCCAGTAAGGAAGTAGAGACCAAAATCCCTTTGCGGGACGCCGTTTACTACTAAGGCATGTCCGGAAATAACGTTAACGTGAAAAATTTTATAAAAGCAAAAAGTCGCAAACGCAGATAAAAGTATTGCCGAAAGGTAGTGTACGGAGTAAAGGATAAGGAAAGGTAATGTAAGGAGGCTACCATGGCTCACTTACGTATGGGCTACACCTTAATATACAGTCTTTCTCTAACGACCTCTATACAGTAATTGATAACAATATAGGCTAATAATTGTACAGTGCTTTACGCATACATATATAACATAGCTCGTCCTGCCGCACACCTTAAACCTATTTCGACGCCGGCGTCGCCGGGTACCAAAAAAGGAGGGATACTGATTTGAACACTGGCATTCGTCGACCAAAAAATTCAACCAAGAAAGCCACTTTTTTTGCAATTCTCCTGAACATAGGTCAAGCAGGGCTCCATGTTGCCGAAATGACACGCATGGGAACAGAGTATGTATTTTTGGCATTGTATAGCTTTTTTTAATTCATAAAACAAATCGTATAAATTCATAAAAATAAACTGGAATTGGACAATGGACACATCATTTTAAGTTTTTGTTTCGTTGCTCTGTAACGCTCTGTAAGATTCAGCGCTACACCATTGGTAGGTTCACTTTTACAGAACATCAGGCATTTTAAGTTACTGAACGTATGTACAGATAAAGTGTGCGGCGAGAGGAGGTAATGTCGGCATTTCTGTGTCAGCCTATCTATGTCGGCTTTTCCCCGATAAAAACTGGGTGGATTGGCGATAGATCAGGTTTCCCTTTGAATCTTCTGCAGTCCATAAAGCAGAAAAAAGCTAGCGCTCAAAAGTAAAAAGAACTGGACAGTTAAAACAGAACGCCTGCGCCAGCTTGTTTAAATAAACATATTAGTATACATATATCCTTCGTAAATATTACCCTATGTATACAGTAAATGAATCTAATAAAGTGTCTGATATTGTTCAATATTCCAACAGTCACTATTATGGTGATACAGAGAGAGTCAGTAGAAAGTAAATGAATCTAATAAAGTGTCTGATATTGTTCAATATTCCATCAGTCACTATTATGGTGATACAGAGAGAGTCCGTAGAAGCAAAAATTTTTTTGCTCAGTGCTTCAACATTCGTGCGTGTAATTCACTTCCCCAGTTCTAACTTCTAAATATTTCTCCAAATATTTCTAGCTTCGCTTCGGTCTGTTAGTGCTATAGAGCAGCGGTGCACTTCCCTAGTTTGGTTAAGGATTGGCGCGCAAGACTATCAAGTCGTAAACCCAATCCGAGAAGTCGTTGTTACTAATTTCTAGGTGATTAACCAGCATTCCCTTCGTTTCACGAATTTTCCATTACAATAAAGGCAGGAAACGCGCACACCCTGACTTAAAATTTTTGGATTCCCACTGGTTGCCGGTCATATGTAGGTAGCTACTGACTGTATGCAGGAGTTCGTACAGATCCGGTACTCAATCCATCAACTCAGGCCAAAGGGCCATGACTGTTTTCGTGTGTCCAAAAGTATGACAGAAGCGTTTTCACAGGCGTTTCGATCAAGTGGCTTCCCAACTCGTACTGAAACGTGAATACCAATTGCGTATTTAGAAACCTATCGACTTCGTTGCACTCCAGAGTACTGCTGCTGCTCTCGTTGACTGGACTTACTACCAGTCCAACAACAGACCAAAAAGATAATATCGGTGTACATATCTGGTAAGCTATAAACGATCGCTGGAACGGTTATCTTAGATTGATGAAAAGTTAAGAATACCTGCTTATCGTGATCTGCAGGGCGATAGACGGTGTTATTGTTAACGACAACCAAAGCCAAGTATGCCGATCCATTATAAAACGATTTACAATTACAAGTTGATAACCAACGCTGCTTTGGATCCCAAACAAAGAACTGGGTAAGTCTGGCCAGTATTTCTGCCGAGAGCACCAACCGAGGCAGGGATTTGTTCGTTCATTGCCTCCATGTCTACTGCCTTTGAAAAAGCAGCTTGTGACTGAGCGGTCGATCGTTCGCCGGTAGCCCCATTCTGAAATAGGGGACACTGAGAACTGCCACACTTTGTTATGATTTACCAATTAGTTGCAAAACAAAAAAATAGGGCAAAAAGGAATAAAATTTGGCCAATTTTACTGCATGCGACAAGCAAAAGTAAACATAAAAGCCACAACACTATTTAAAAACTTGAAGCATTTCACACTTATCTTGCATTACAGGCGGTCGCCTTTCTTCTGAATCGCATTTCACCAGAGTTTCCTGGGCTCAGATGTATATGCGTTCCAATTCCGAGACGGCAACTTCGATCTCCTTGTTAACGAATCTTGTGCTTTCGTGATCCCTGCGACCGTGCAGGCTGGTTCTAATCGAGCGTCCACTGGCCGAAAGACGTCTTCGGTAGTCCAGTTCTCGATGAGTACGCCAAAATTAAAGCATTCCACCTGTTATCGTGGCTGGTAAAATTAGGCCCAGCCTCGTCCAGGTCGCACAGTTTCGTGCTGCAAAGCCGCTAGCCAGTCGGCAAAGGTGCTATAACTAACGCCTTCTGTAATCTGACATCCAAGGCGTCTTGCCGTGGGGATGGTGGCCGTGGATTTACCATGGGTCGGTCCGCGACATCTCACACAACCGATAACTTGTGACCTTCATAATTTTTTTTGCCTGTGTCTCCAAAGATTACACGTACTGTGAAACCGTCACGCCTTTTTAGGATGTGATTAGTCCGCAGCTGCAGTCCATCAGTGGTACGGTCACCTTCCTCCTCCTGCAGTGACGGACGAATTTGCATGGGTTGATGATTGGCTTCGTGAGCTAAATGATAGCAGGCGGCTTCCAGTCATGCAGCTAGCGGGCAGTATACTTTCAAACCTGAAACATCTCCCTGTACGATCGACTACGGCTGGTTAGATGAGGTGATGGCGGAGCTCAACGGTTCTCAAGCAACTGCAGAGGGCCCTGCTGATGTTTCAGAAGATACATCTGAGCGGAACGTCTCAACAACTCAGGTCTCTCGAGGCAGTTTCGATCACACGGGCAATTGATAATCGTTGAACTCTACATGAGTTTTAGAATACCCGGCTTGGGAACTGTTAAAACATATTATACCGTCAACAGACACGTAACGACAGACCACTCTATCGAATGTGGATTTTTATACCCTTTTTATAGCCTTTGCGAGTTGAAAGATATTATACTGACCTGATCACCAAAAAATTTGAAGCACATTAGAATGGTTTTTTAAGGCTTTACCATGCAGTTGTATTTCATGCTGGGATCGAAGCGGCAGGATGTTGCCGGTGTATTGCACGGAGCAAAGCTGGAGGACGTCAGGTTAGAAATCACGTCAATCATCACCTTGACTGGTCAAACCCCCATCTTCCGTGGCTTAAGGAATTGTAGACGCAAAATCGTTTTCTGTTCTTACTGGTAATCATGGCCCCGCACTGTCAATTCTATGTGTACAAGTGTAAAAAAATGATCTCTTCCCACACAGACTGTCGAAAATGTACAGTATGTTACGGTGCTGACACCCGTGGGTGCTACGAAGTTGTGCGGAAGTGAACTTGTATCGTAGATATTCAGGCAGTTGTAAATGGCTATTTATGACTTTAATTGACGAATAATTTATATTTTTTTGACATACCGTATCTAGAGCGCCACGAGTTTGGGATGAAATTCCATAATTTACTCTGTTTACCCGGATACAGTGAAACGATTTCGGGCCTACAATGGTGTTACTTTTTGTTCCCTTCCGAATCAAATAACGAAATTCTTTCGTGCTGTTCACATGGCTGCAGTGGCAATGGGAGCTGCATGCGTTACAGCTTTTGAAATATACCTGTTATGGTAAAGGCAACGGCAGGTTACCCACGACCCACAAGCTGCTGCCCAGTAATAATGGGATTGCCAGCATGCAGGAACCAGTTGAATTCCGATCGATTTTCTACGTCGCGCAGTATATCGGCCTACACGGTAATCCCACGCCATGCCTTGATCCGTCCATCTGAAATCTCACTATTGTTGATGATTGTAAGAATGTTGATGCAAAATATACGTATGGATACGTGTGGATATTGATATGAGCTGCAAATTCACATGCAGTTCGTATTGGCCACATGAGCTATTACAGCACATTGAGTTCGTATTGGCCTTTCTGCCATGCCTATTTTCAAATATCATCTTCAATTACAACAACAACGCCTTATCAGCGACGACAACCGCCTAGACGACGGTCAGACAGTCCATCTTTAAGTCCTACACGATCATCACCTACTGTATCACCAGTACAGGATACCAACGTACCATCTCATTTTATTGACAGATGTTTTGTGTATCTAAAGGACTTTGCAGACATTTACCAATAGACATCGATAATCGTCCTTAAAGCAGACATGCAATCTGTGTGACACGCATGCAGATTGCATGCAGACATGCAATCTGTGTGATCTGCATGATGGGCCTTTATAAGACATAAACTGAACAACTGAAAACGGAATGCGAAGCTGATGACCCGGGGATATACTTCGAGCGCCCCGGCCCAAAATGCCCAGCCTGCTCAGAGTATTACTCAACAGACATTTTGCCATTCAAACCACCAAGCTGATTACCAGGACACTCCAAGTCATGCAACGATTATACAGCAACATCAACTACACACAGTTGCTCACAGTAATCAGGCTAACGACCACAACAACTACAACTACGTCTACGGCATCATGGATACAAGTACGAGTACATAGATAATATCATTTACGATCTTCACCTGCTTCTTTTCCGCCAGTCGACGTAAACCGCGGCGGAAAACTCCGTCAAAATCCTCCAGTTCAATGATGTAAGTCCCGTGTACCAATTGCAAAATCTCTTGGCGGGTGAGTGCGTATCTGGCATGGTACAGGATGGCCCGAACAACGCAGCGTAATTTTCCGTAAGTATTGACCAGTTTCACTTCGCGGTTATCGAACACGTCCTCGGCGACTCCTAAAACAAAGCGTCCGTCGCGTACCATTTTCTTCAGCAATAATCCGCTGTTTGATATTGTCTTCCAGGAAGATTTTCACACGTTTGGTTTTAAACTCTCGGTGTGCTGCAGTCTCTTCCAATATTTGGGCTTGCAAATTTGGAGCGTAATTCCGCGCCTTCCAGTCACCAAAATGAAGGTATGTGATGGAATATAAGTCGTCATCCGCCGTGTGCCACGCAGAACTGATTATCCAGGAACCCTCGCAGATAACTCGCGTATTTGTCCCTGGTAGCGTCTTCGTAAGACGGTCCAAAAGTGAATCCAGTTTGTTAAGGCTCCATGTTTATAAGAATAAATTCCTTTGAATTAATTGACAAGAGATTCATCAAAAAGCGCTAACGGTTACCAAAAGGAAGTACTGTATGCTAACCCATATTTACTCGTTAAAGTAAGAATCCGATATCGCTATGCCGTAAACTACTTGGACCTTCTTACTTCCAATGGATCTCCAGAACTTTGTTTCAAGCTTCTCGATGCTGCCGCCTTGACAGACTAACGGAAAATTCAATTACATGTATTCATACATGTAATACACAGCCTAATGTATATTTGCTACTTACGGCTAGTCTGGTAAAACACAGATATGTGCAGATTACACTAATACTCGTCGTGATAACTTCCTAGACTAGAGTGGCCATGACAGATCATGTGTGTACACAATATGAAATTGTAAAAAGATTATAAATATTTCTTCTTACAATTACGATTATGTGTTTCTTTGATAACGATTCAATAAAACGAAGACCCTAATTAAGTTACTAAAAAAATTGCACCGCTGTTGGTCACTGCAGAAGGATGTGATAATTTCACACTTTTTTTGCTTTGGCTTTCCTCCGGAGTTTTAAGCACTGCACTAAGAAACATTACAGCACAAAGTGAACAGCTTTAAAGCCGGCCGAATGCTTAACGTTTAACGTCACAGACAACGTGTTTCCCCGTTACTTTGCATTTCAACGCTAAAACACAGTCCAAAATTCCGATACAGTGTAGAATTATGAGTGGAATCACTGACGTTTATTACGGCCCAAAGGTCCCATATGTCTTTAAACTTCTGGTTACCGGCTCTCCGGGATTTTGCAATGCATAGCAGGCGCACCCTAACGCAATTGGAGTCATGATTATTACAAAGACAACAGGTGGCCATATCCATGCAGGCATGGGTTATATCTCCGTTGTTGTCGTCTTCCAGCAGCGTCTAAGCAGGGAGCAATCCGGGGGAAACCGAGAAACGGCTGAATTATTTGCACGAATTATTACCGTTAGCTGCTGCTGCATAATTATCTTAAAATTTATTATTTTTTGTTGAAAATTTATTTTAGTTTCGTCAGTTTTTTAGACACAGTTTAGGGTACTCACAATTACGGTAGACAGGCATGCCCCTTGAAGCCGTTAGTGATGAGCTGCGGAGTAAAAAAAATGACATCTGTAATGAATTACATGGTTAGTAGGTAATTTAATCTTAACCCAGCTGAGGGTAAACTTAGTTTTTTTCAGATACGGAAAGCGAATTGGAGTGCGAATCTGTAACTGAGCAGGCAACCGCTTGTGAGCGGAGGAGCGGATCACGTACAGCGGTAAAGTCTTTCAAGGGATTTCTAATTTTCTGCGTATTGCGCCGTGGTGCAGTGGTACTGCCTACGCGGATCTAACGACGTAGCCGGGGTTCGATTCCCCCATCGGCCCCTTTTTCAAAGGAATAATTTAATTTAGCTTTTTTCGGCTTGCCTGCAGACCATATAGCGCATGGCGTTGGCATAGCTTACGATGATCTCATAACTGTCCTTCTCCTGCTTGGGAAGCACGCTACAGTGAAACCCCTCTTAACATTCACCTTCCTATAACATTCACCCCTTTACTGCATGCACGAAGCTGGGAACCAAACCGTCCGGTAGACTATAACACAAGGGCAATTCTCTGCATAACATTCACCCCTTTACAGCTATAACATACAGCTTTTATGGAACAGGTACCATTTTCACCAGCTTATTCAACCCCTGCGTAACATACGGTTGGTTAGGCTGGGGAAGAAAACCATTTCGGTGTCTCTAAAAGGAAGTTCCGGCTTCTGTTTTAATCTGTTTAGTACCGGATCTGCCAACTCCAAGCATACAAAAGTGCAGCAAAACCAACATTCGGACCGAATAATGTCCATACTATAATATTTTGTTAATTTTTTGGTAGAGAAGAACCCCGGGGACTGAGCCCCTGAGGGCGGTGCCCCTGGGGGAAGTGCTTCTGTATAACATACACCCCTCTGTAACATTCAGAAAGCCTGGAACGGAGGGTGTATGTTGTAGAGAAGTTTCACTGTAACAAGGCTGAAAAAACGTTTGGCACTGCAGCTGATCCCATGGCCAGAATTGTTATCCCAGGCATCCGTTAAAAAATCCGATACACCACTCATATTACGCCTGCAAGAACTGTTTAATGATTTCGGTCAGCTGTAAATATGTTGGCTAGAGGCGTGAAGACAGATGCAATAAATAACAAGACATCGCGCTCACCAATGCTCATGGGAAAAATAAACAATATCACAGCACTGGATAATGTCATAGATAATAAAAAAAAGATAATAGTGTACTACGTGCCTGAATCAATAACGAAGCGAATGCTGTCGGTAGTAATGGAAGTTTCAGCAATGCTAGCGGCTGTGATAAATATGCGGGAAAATAATAAACTACAAATTTGCAATACAATCGCTGATGGAAATTTTAGCAGTATTTGTTGGATTTCTAAATTAATAAACAGAAAAACATAATAAATCAGAATTTCAAAGTAAGGCTAAATCAATCGAATGATGCATACTGATTGTAATCAAACTACTCGGCAAGCACAAAAATAAATTCAACCGTTGCAATAAGAATACAGTCGAACAAGTTAAAATATTACACAAAATTATAGAAAATTATACAGTACTTACTGAAATACGGATCCGCTCAACATTCCGCAGGGATAGAGTTATGATCACAGCCACAGGGACATCCAGTACGTTCCATCTGTCCTAACATAAAATCGCATTATAATTCTGTAATCGACGAGAAAAATGCACTGACATTTAAAAAGCAAACTACACTAAACAGAAAAATTTCTTTATTATTATGCATCGGAAATCGTGTCACGTCGACTTCGGCCAGGCCTATTTCTCTGAAAAGCGCTGATTGTAGATGAAATCTGGCCAAATATGCAATGTAGTCTATACTAATGACACAGAAAAGAAAATCAAATACAAAAATTCAAAAAAATGATGAAATACAAAGTTGGCAACAGCAAATCAATGAAAAAATTATATCCAACTTATATCAAAATCACACATTTCGGCAGGGCCGTAGCAAAGGGGGGGGGGGGTGTGCGCAACGGGCGCAGGCTTTCAAATTCAAGGGCAAAGTGGGCGATAGCCGAACTTCAAAACGGTCGCAGCTTGCGCAGCCAATTTGCGCACCCCTCATCCGACGGACCTCGCTACGGGCCTGCATTTCGGTATAAATACGGAAGAATAAACGCACAATTTTAAATTCTCGGAAAATGCAGAAAATAGGGAACCGAGCTACGTGCTTAATAACGTCTCCTCAGCCTGGAAGGTCCCACAGCTCCCGCAGTCCAGCATTTGCCCAGATGGCCACCACGGCCACCGTTATCCGTCTCTCAAACTGCCGTTGCGTTGGCTGTAAATCCTGCACGCCATCATCCCAGCGCTCCGCCACGCGTCCGCCGCCACCCATGAGCACCACAACTCTGCGCACCGGCGCCAACCCAGCGCTTTACCCCAGCATCCAACATCGCCCCCGCGCGCGTCCCCGTCGCTCCCATATCCGTCACCACTTCCGTTGCCCGTTATCCCTACATTCCTAACTTCTGGTTCCCCACCCCTCGCCCCTGTCCTTATATCTACTACCCCTAACGCTATAACTACTGCCCCTGGATGCTTATATTGTTTTTAAATAATTAAACGGATCTGTATCAACGAGAAGGGTAAAATTTATTCACAATTAATCGGTTAATAAGCTAAGCCTTTAAAGCGTTAGTTATCTGTGCAGGAAAATTATTAAAAAACGCAAAATTACAAGGAACGCAATGCAAATGTATTCAGCTAATGAAAACAACATTATTTATCAAATTGGTTAAGGAATTCTGCCGGTTCCACGGTCTGCTAGTGCATCTCTTCTGTCATCGCGTCCGCAAACGCGCGCAGGGGCACTACAAATTATTCATACAGGAAAATGAAAAAAGCTACATAATTAGAGTACTTACAGTTTCCGCGGCGGGCACATTCTTGCAAGAACTGAATTTCCTGCTCAGCCAGTTTGGGGCTATGATACATCAGATGGCAAGTTTCTGAACCTGCTTTAGATATCTGCAATCAAACTGCACCCTGACGCTGTTGTGAAAGAGCTGTTAGAATCGGCCAATTCCATCTCTCTTATACTGAAGAAATTGCATTTGTGAGTGCCTTATCGTACTGATAGTTCACTCAGCGTTTGCCCGACAAGCAAATAATAGAGATGTTGAAGTATCACATACCAGGATAACCGCTGCATGGTTAATAGCATTATAATAACATAAAGTATGAGATGTTGCAATGCGCCTTTCACCGCAGACTAGCATGTGAATATTTTAGCCTCGAGCCTATACCGTGTGCTGACACGGATGTTTGCGCAGTTTGCCTAAAGCACTTTTGAGCGCTATGTGCTGACACAGCAAGCGATATAAAAAGCTCTACAATTGAATGCGAAAGCCACCTATTTTACGAATAAAGCATAATTTCCCACAGAGATGTAATATTCCAAAACAGCCCGTGGATTTGATGATAAAGAGACCATGCTTATGCTGGACGCCATATTCCGAGCATTTGAAATGAGGACGGTTGAATTGAACTGGTAATTTCGTCCAAAAATCACCGACGCTCCAATTTCCGTCCTTGATTTGCTTACCGTAAAATAGGAAGCTAGTCGTATACAACTGGTTCACGCCCAAACAGCAGCCCTGATGATAGCCGTTATTCGTCTTTTCACCAGAATAATTACAGAATGCCCAATCAAACTCGATTTCAACATTCGTGGTGCAAGGGAAAAGCATTCCAGTTTTACTGAGGCCTTGAAAAGCGATACTGATAAAAGAAAGAAACGGAAACCGGAGTTGATTGGCATCAAATCGCCGCCGTATTTTCTAATGTCGATAAAGAAACGTTGCACGAGAAGGTGAAAGAGGGCAGGCAGGCAGGATGTTGTACTGCTAGATGACGTTCAACGCTATGCTGCAACAACTGAACCTCCACTTAATTTCTAGCGTTTTTCCGTAATTGGCATCAGTCAATCCGAGCAGCCCCGATCTTGAGCAAATACCTGAGTCGAAAAATGGGTGTCCCAATAGCGCTTGTCGGACATCAAAGAATTGCCGCAGCGCCTGCGCCGGTCAGAGGGGTGCAACAAGGGGTCTGCTAGCGAATTTCTTTTAGACAACTGTGACTTGGAAGTTTTGTAACAGTGAGGTCATCAGCTGCTAAACGCTGGGTGCATATGACACAGTTGACTATGCTGTCACTGGTGCTTTTGTACTGTACATTATGTCAGCGCAGCCGGGGCGTGGTGCTGATGCGGTGACCGTCTGCGACTGCAGTAGTCCAGTTAAAGGGCGTTGTTAACTTGACGTCGGGAGTACGCGCCAGCTAGTTGAACGAACTGCGACCACTTTCACTAGCACGCGTTGGGCTACCAGAACTATACGAGTACGATTGTTCTACTAGTTCTACTCGTATAGTTCTGGTAGCCGTATACCGGCTACCAGAACTATACGAGTACGATCAATACGGCAGTTATTGTTTGAAACTTTATTACGTACCTGTTAGTGTCTATGTAAGCGACAGAGAGAATACAGTCAATGAGACCGAGATTAAACTGGTAAAGAGGCGTGCAGAGCTGTTTGCGATACGGCGGCGCCGGTGTGATACAGTAGCAATTTCCATACTCGTATAGCAGATTCAGGTAAATCGCATTGACGCGCCTTCTACTGTATCAGCTCGAAGAATATCATGGACCAATACAAAAAGGTATTCCTCCGCCACGGGTTTCGTTTTTGTTTTGCATCATGTGGTGATTTGCGAAATACAATGACTAAACTAATTTTTTGCGACACTTATTTATACAATATGGCTGAATTTTCGTGCCTTCTTCGGAAGTATTCAGAGGATATGCTCACTGGACCAATGGGTGGGATCGGAACGTATTGTTCTTACATTTCAGCATGGGTATCATAATCGCCCCTTCATATCGAAGATGCAGAGATAGTGTCCATCAAATGTATTTTTTGTGTCGATGCAGACTGGCTGAAGCTTTAGTTCGACTGGCCGCCGCACACTTTTTCGCTTCCACGCCTGCCTGGAGGAATATCGGAAACGGTATCCCGGTAGTAAGGCGACGCTCAAGGAGTTTATAAACGCGCGTGACAAAGAGCAGTTCTTGGATTATTCTGCTGTGGAGGAGCCAATCGGTGGGTCGGCAACCTAAGCTTTCCAAGGACAAAGATACGTGATTGTTACGGTGCCACAGGCGCCTATGGAGGTGATAAATCAATAGGAGTCCGTGCATATTGTCGCGAACATCGGCACGGAAAAATGAGAGAAGGACATTTTGCCACCCGAATAGAAGTAACACCCGATTAGAAGGAGGGATTCGGATTGCAACGGATGCCGACTGCTATCTCACCGATAATTTGCGTCGCCGGTTCGTTAATCCTTGTCGAGATTGATCTTTCTTCAGTAGTATAGGGCTGCCACAACCTGACACGAACCGCTGTTCCTTTTTATTGCAAGAACAAGCATGAGGAACTGAAGAATCGCGGCTACTTGGATTTTGGACAGTTTGGTTGCACTGTGATTTACCTAACGCGGGAACTTGGGAGAACGTTCAGGAAGCCATCATCCAGGAACGGCTTAAGCTATCGATCCTTAGTGGTAAGCAATCAAGCAGCAGAAAGGAATTCAGTATGGCGCGCGTTGTTATAAGCAGGTTTTAACGTTTCAAAACGCGGTGCGATGGCGCAAAATCTGGGAAAGGACAGATCGTCGGTTAGAAGATAAAATGGAAATTTCATCCGATTGATACCAACGTTTTCTCGTTTGTTACACCATGGGCACGCGTGTTTTTAACTGCTTTCGCATGGCATTAATCGAGTTGACGAGTCAAGTTCTAATGATCGAGCAGCAAAAACGACTGGCCCGCCGAGTAACTTGGTTCTGGCGGATTATGCGCCCACTGATCAAAAAGATCGTCGCCCAGAAGGTCGCTGGGGGTGACATCGTGCCAACACCGAATGGCTATCCTACGCTTGACGCAGGATACGAGGGAGAACACCCTGCCCTGATAAAAGGCGGCACAACCTATACATTTCAGACATACAACGACAACAAATCTTTGCATTACCATCTGGCGCGAATCCTCCTCTCGTACTTTAGCAGAGAGCTGGTGGCCAGTAGTTACCAAGGCAAGGATCGTAACAAATCCTTACATGTTGACGGCATGAATGCTATGTTAAAGTTCCTCTGTTTCCGCACTAGCACCGGAGCGCGAGATTTATCAGCTGAGCTGCGGGAGTTCAGGTCTTAATTCCGAGATATGCTGGTTTCCGCATTCAATTCAAGAGCTATTTATAGCGCGTGCTGTGTCAGCACATAGCGCTGAAAGTGCCTAAGGCAAACATCCGTGCCAGCACGCGGTAAAAAGCTCAAGGCTATCCAGGCGCTCGTCTGCGCGCATTGCAAGTCAAATGCTCGTTCTTTATACTATTATGATATCCAGGTATGTGATACTTCACATTGCCCTTTTCCGGTGGTAAACGCCCTCGTTTACCGGGAGTAGTACTGCGCTTCCGGATCGTTGACGTCGATTCCCTCATAGTGGAAACCGTATTTTGTCAGGTCCTGTAGCTTAGCAGGATCATATAGGAGAAAGTAATGAACACATTTCTGGTGAAGAATCCTGCCAGTAATAATTCCACCGATGCAATACATCTTATATGTCGCGCGGGCCATTCTATTCACTGTATTAATGGTTTCCCTTTCCGTGGCGAAAGGAGTAAGATGTCGGATGAGGCGTCGCTCTTCCGTATTGTGTTGGTAATACGGCGTGGATGCTGATCCATTACGAGTTTGCGTCTGGCGTACGGCGCGTAAGCGGTGAATCCGTTTCTTAGCGTGTTTAATTTTATACAAGTGGACTATGGCGAGGATCTTGGCGCGATTCGCGGGGTCAGATAACTAGTCATTAACGAATTCGCTGTCCAAGAATGTGGTCCAGGCGGTTGCAGCTAGAGACGCTGCGGCACACAAGAGCACTGCATATTGCAGACCGCTACGGCGGTAATGCATAACCGCGGCGTGGTTGTGGGCGTGGTCGACGTTGTAGTCGGCGTGGTGATTGGCGTCGTGGACGTCGTTGCTGTGGACGTTGGAAACGTCGTGGAAGTCGGTGTAACCGACGGAGAGGACTGAGAAATAGCGGTGGCTGTATCGTCGTCGTCTCTTTTATACATCAGCCAGTACTGAACGCAATGACTGTGCAAATTGCGCTGGCTGTCTGGCGCTAGGTCATAATTGGCACATGCAGTGTGGAATATGAGGAAGTTCAAATATTTAGCAACTTTAACAAATATACGCTCAAGTGCATCCGGGTTAATCTCGCTCGGTCGCTGGGCTGATCTCATGACACACGCACTGTGCTGTCTTTTACCTTGCGTTACCGGTTTTGACTTAATGTACTCATCCATCATGAGGAGTCTATCCGTGTTAACGTCGGGTGTATAATACGGATTGTGGATTAAAAATTTTTTGATGTCAAGGTTACTGATCAAGCGCGTTGTTGCGCGGCCCGTAGGATATGAATGGGTTAAGGATAAGAATATCCAACTAATTAAGCGTTGAATCGGGTCAGTCTCGGACGGTATTATCATTGTAGACATATTAATAAATGCGGTTCCGGTATGTCAATTGCGATGGCTGCTGAGGTGATGACGGCAATCATGGCGATTTTCCAGGTGATCATGGCGGTGTTACTGGGAATTTCTTGTGGTCACGGGACGGGGTATTGGGACGGGGTGATGACGCCACTGTTTTCTTGGATGTCGGGGTGTTTGGGAAGTGACAGAACTACGATCTGGGTGTCTCCAGCAAGTACGACTGTTCGGTTCGGTATGTTTGGTTTGTCCGTCCGTGTCACCGGTTTATATTTCCGTACCGCCCTTGTGAGCTATTGTAACCGTTATCTTCCTGGTTCCTTGTTCGTCAATAGATGTAATATTTCCGTTTTGCCCCTCGGCAGAGGCTTAAACATTTCGCAACGCCAAAACACTTTATACGCACAATTGCACTTACAAGTGTGCCGACAACTGCTGACGTTGCGATCAGGGCAGTTTTTCAATGAGGAAACGAGCTGTCCAACGTGAAGACAGAGGTGTCGACTTTCAAGTTACTGAGTCCGGATTTAAACGGTATGACTCGTAAGGCGGATGTAACGGGTTCGTCGGCCCCTTCGCTCCTCGCCATTGACGCGAGCTGCCCGAAGAGGTCCATGATACTGGATAGGCTATTGTCCGGTCAGACGTCCGCACTTTGTTCGGCAGAGACGTCGGGAGGCAAATCGAATGTGGCTGCTATGTCGGAATGTTGAATGGCCACCGTTGTCTTCCTTGGGATCCAGTCCTTGCTATCCCATTCGTATGTTTTACCGTTGATGACAGCTACTGTCCCGTCCTGATTGCATGAGATAAATGCTGGTAGCAAGATCTGGCCGTCAAGTGACAGTGACTGGTTTGCTGCTATTGGTTCCGTCTCGCATTTCGTCTTCTGTCCCATTATTTCCACCGTTAATTTCCGGCACTGGTATAGTAGCGCTTGTTGGGCTTGTGATCCTAGCGTTTGGCATTGTCTGAAGCCCAACTGTTCGGCGGCTAGAACTGGGGAGTAAACAGCCATTATTTTTATTAATGCCAAATTGTTTTTTCTGACCGTACAGACCAACATTCCGGTTCCCTTTGCTATTTCGTTTCCCATTTTGCTAAGTTCTCGCTTAAGCCATTCTTCGTGAGAGATTCTGTACTGTTCCCTAGAGTAGGGGTTGTCGGGGTTAAATGGCTTTGGTGTGGTTTCTGGTTCAGTGTCGGCTGCCGGCGGTGCTGGTGGTGTTGCAAAAGTGTACGTTTGGGGTTGTGCAACGGGATCTGGCATGGTTTGGACTCTGGCTTTTGGTCTGCTCGTAGCTACAGCTGGGGCCGGAGTCGCAGTTGGAGCTGGTGGAAGTGCCCTTTGTGCGTATGCTCCGGGCTGGACCAATTTTTCGTTATAAACGGGTTCTGGCACTACGCTGTTTGGATCCCGCGTTTCATATCGGCGGGAGCCGTAGTTTTCATTCATTTGGTTCCAGTTTGGTGTCCTCCTCCTATTTTCCTCCTGGAGGGAGTCCCGGTAATCGGGAGTCGGTTGTCCTTGGTCCGCACGGTATCCCAGGGAAGTATGCCGTGCAAGAGGCTAGTGAATTTATATTTGTTTCGGCCAGCTGCATACACTGGGGAGGGAATGTCGGGCCTAATGAAGCGGTTGCAATTAATTATTGGTGATGAAAGAATATGGAAGGAGGAAATTCTAGATAAGCCAGGCACACATCGGCAGTGAAAGGACGATCTTGAAGAATCCGAAAAAAAAATATCCGTCATCCATGGGAATACCAGTGGAGCACGAAAAACAAGCTGCCGCGTAATGCGGTGGTAGGCCAAAACCACGCCGCCTTCGCCGAGGTTCCATTTATCTATCCATTGATTTCTCCGGGTGACGCTGCATGTGACACACGTACGTTTTTGTAACGGATCCTGATGTTGAAATCGAAATTACCTTTGTAACCTGATCCAATAAACCTATGTTGAAACGGTACGGGAAGTAAACTCTACTTTCTTCTACGCTATCCCCTCCGCGTAATGTGATTTACGTAGACCAAGCGAAAACAAACTGCTCATTCCATGAAGAAGTGTACAACATTGTACACGGATTCCAGGACGTGTTAGTATCCTTCGTGTGGATGGCGTCGGAGTTGATGAAAGACAACCTACAAATAATCCGTAACGAAAGGTCACTCCCTACAAGAAACGTCCGACAAACGCCCGACGACGACGATTCGGAAAGGGCATCCAGAAGAGAACGGTTCAGGCAGAAGCAACAGAAAGACGCCCAGGAAAGCCGGCTCAGACAACGTGAACCTGGAACCACCACTGAGTCACTACAGGCCCCGAATTGGATTCCATGAACAACACACTCAACCGCCCATAATACTATGACCGGACACACCGGCCCCAGCAACGGACTATTATGAACCAAGGTACACCGTGACCTTTCCGGTAATTGCACGAACACCGTACACGCAGCCCCACCTCGGCAGTCTACTACCGAGGAATGGTATGGACTACCTCCTTCCAGCGCAGTACCGAAGGCAAAGGAAAGGCGACTTTGTGGAAATAGTTGCAAATATCCTTGCATACTTCAAGGCCGCGATATTTTTCTGGGAAAAGTTCTTAAGCTGATTGTAGATCTCTGCAGCACTAATGCAAAATTTTAATCCCAATTTGATGTGTAAAAAAAGTTCATTACCCTACTCCAATTCAGCGCGTCCGCTTAGGGGCTTTATTCGCGCTCCACAAACATCCAAACCCTTCCTCTGCTCTCATGAGTGAACAGCCTATTGACCAATAATTTGAGCTGGCCGTCTTCGTAATACATGGCAAAGCCGCTTCCCGAACTTCCAAAGTAGATGTATGGCTTGTTTATGCTGGCCTTCACACCTCGTATATAATTGCCATCCATATTAGGTAACCCACCTGGGATCTCGAAGCCGGGAAGCTAGACAAAGAGCCAAAAGCTATAAAGGTCATCAATGGAACACCATCGCTGATATAACTATCAACAATTACTATTGATATCGCGTCGCCGGTAAAATTTGGCTATTTGCTCAGTTCATTCGCTTTCGGATTGGCCATAACTCAGGTAACTTCAACAACCACTTCGGGTAGACCTGGGAGGTCGAGCAAGGTCATCTCCTGGATAATCGATTCCATGATTTTTGCCTGCTCTTGAATTTCTGATTCCCAACCACCGGTATCAATTTCATGGTTTTCTCCGTCACTATACAGTAGAAAAAATTCATTGGACACTTTCTGCATTGTTTGATGAGAGGAGGTGAAATCTTTAGCTTCTTGAAGGGCTTCTCTTGGCAAAATTATGAGGTGGTTGTTTCCGGTGACCTTCAACCCAGAATTTATTTATTCATTGAAAAACTTCTAAATACTGTCGTCGATTTTTACTTTGAAAATGATCGAGCTTTTTCCACGCCTTTTTGCCGCGATAAATTTCTGCTGAAACATGTCGTAAATGTGTTCGGCTAACTTATCCCCCTCAAAGATGTATTCAGCTGATTCGATTTCCTCATAGTCTGGTAAACCGCCCATAATTCTAAATCAAAATGAGCATGAGTGTGACATCAAATATATATGAATTATCGCTCACTTCTGTTGTTATTTATCGAACTTTCGATAAAATATTTACTCCATCGCAGTTTTTGACGCAAGAATTAATTAGGCAATCGTTATCAACCGCTGCCAATTCGTCCCATAAATGTCGTCTATTTATTGGTCCTGGTGTAGCCACTGCAGTGAGACCTTCTGCAGCACGCTTTTAATAATGCACGCTTTCAGTAATAAACTTAAAGCTAGCAAAACTGCAACAAGAGACCCAGAAGCAATTCGGTTGCATTAGTCACTTAAATCGATAAGGAAAATGCCGTTAGCCTCATCGCGCAGCCGTTCTGCAGCCATCGCTGTGCACCGCGCGTCTTCTGCATTTCGCTTCTTTGCAAAACAACAATTAAATTACATACACCTGATAAGCATGACTGATAAGATTAACTTGATTTTTAGTAAAATTTGAGTTTTACTATTGTATGTTCCATCTGAAACAATTCTGCGTTAGTTGTTAGTCGCCATTCCGTAGCGACTGTGGGTACATAAAGTACTATGCTGCCTTGCACTGTGTATGGAGCAACGTGGTCGATTCCCCACTCCCCAGTCACATAATGCCCATTTGCCTCGTGCAGGATAGCACTTCCACTAATAGAAGTACGGAAAGGAAAAGAAGTAACCCGCCGCTGATGTTGGCTTTAGAATTCGGAAAACGTAAATTCATTGTTTACGCTTCGATTTGCACGTTTAATAACATCAGGGACGGTCTTGGATGAAATTTGATCGGTTTTCTCAGTTCATGTCGGAATAGCGCAGCGTGAGGTAATCGAATTGCAATATCACACGAACGGAGTTTTGCCCGGAAATTCTTACCCAATATTGTTCGCAAATTGCATAATCAATCGCTAGACAGTCGGAGAACTTATTACTGTCACCGCTGCCAGGGTAGACTGACTTTAAAGCGACAGTTTATATTATAACCACCGGCACTAGTGAATACCGAAGTCTGAAGCGATGTTTTCCGCTTGTGGAAATCGTATTGTTTGTTCGATATCCGCCCTGTTTTGGTCGGAGAGCGCGATAGTATAGCGGTTTGGGTAAGGTTAAATTAAGAGCAAGTCGGCTTGCTCATTTGTAAGTCTAAATTTTGGCAGTGAAAGTTCGGAAACATTTGCGAAACGCTATCTGTAATCCAATAGTCCTGTCCGATAGTTAAGTAACCGAACTGCTTTTCTTATCGTCCAGTTCATGCACTGCCCTGCTCTCTAAAGGATTGCCGAGTCTTATGGACCATGTGGTGGAGCAAAAAGTATCCAGAGATCCTCTTCCCCACTGGTCGAAAAGGGTTGTCACATTGCGCAGAGCGGGCGAACTGTTGGATGTCTGGTATCGATATAGCAAAGGGCAATGCGTTCTTGGTCGAAGAATTAAGCGCAAGAATAATTATCAAAATGAAAATAAAAAAGCGCGTAGCTGTGAGCGATTTTACTGTTCAAAAATTCGCAGGAGACGGGTATCGCGTTTGGAATATGAAGGAAGAAAGTGTTTCGGCAAAAGATGAATGAATATCTTACTGCAAGGGCCAAGGGGTGCAGCAGACCGCGTTGCATGTACGGTATCATATCTAGCAAATCTGAGTTTTTGTGGTCATCGGCATGATGAAAATAACCATTTGAAATCATTTCATGATTTACAGCCTTGCAGAAACATTCCTGGCTGCGTTACGTTTTTCAATCGACAGGTTTCTCCATAATGCACTCACCAAGGCCCCATCGCTCGTGGAAGCGTTGCGGACGGTGAGATCTTATGTGTGCTATTGTACCCGGGGACTTTGGCATACAGTTGCCCACAATCATCTTCGAATACCCTTTCCTGCGACCCCGCTTGACTCGAATTAAACAAAGTTCGATCCTGGTGCAGCCAGTATACACTGTGCGCATAGCTGAGAGAGGGCGTGGTACAACCGGAATTTCGCGTTAGCCACCCCCCTCTGCCACGCCGCATTCGAAATACCTCGCTGAGCAAGCGTCGTGCGAGGAAGCTGATGGGTCAGAACGATTGGGTTTTCTTTCGGTTGTGCCGCGTATTCAGCGTTGCTGGGTGAAACTAGTTCCGAATAAAGTTTTCCTTTTTGCCATGTCTTCAGTTTTTTCTACTACTCCCCAGACCAAATTAAAGTTGAATTACCTAATTTTATTCTCCTGCAAAAACTGGACAGATATTTCTGCCTTGTCCAGTCAAGAACAGTGCAGTTATTTTTCACTATGTAACCAAACGCGAGTTATTTTCGAGTTATCAAGTTATAGCGTAACTCTGAAACGTAACTCGCTTCCCCAGAAACTTAACTCTAACGTAACTCTCCTGATAATTCTATGTATTGTCGTTGGTAGCGTAACTCGCGGTTTAACTCAAAACCTGATTTTCTTGCGTCAGTAGCGTAACTAGTAGCGTAACTCGCACGCTCTCTGTAACTTCTAACCCTAACTCTGGGTTAATCTTTCATAATTTCATAGGTCTGTGTGCTTACCTATTTACGGTTTCAGATTGTAAACAGATAACCAAGATTTTGGTGACGTCGGAGTGCTGTCTCTTTATTAGTACGAAGTTTTTCTTGAAATCGGTAAGAGCAATGGAGATCGGTCTCTACATTCATCTTCACAGTTTCTACGTTCATTTTCTTTACTATGTTCTCTAATAAATAGAATTTTCGATCGCCAACCTTCCCACTGTTGCTCCTGTGTAGATTGGAAATCAGACTACAAGATAAATCCATTAAGGATTTGCCGGTTAACAAACAACAAGGAACAGAGAGAGAGCAGGAACAACAGTGGGAAGTTGCAATAGTGCGAACATGTTTGTCTGCTCAGTTAACGCTTACTCCATTAGAGCACCGACAGCATACCTTGTTTGTTAACCGGCAATTCCTTAATGGATTTATCTTCTAGTCTGATTTCCGTTGGTTGATGTCGTAAAATGAGAAATAGCGCGTATTTACCTGCTAAACCTCGTTTTTACTAAGCCGAAAACTAGTATAAAGGCGGGAATGTTATTTAACTTATTTTCTAAAAGCGGTTTTTATACGACTTATGGTTTTCATGCGCCTCGCGGCTGTAATCAGACATACCAGACTCGACCGTATGGCATAATTGCAAGGATTTTCTCGATGGAATTTCGTCGTTTGTCATGCTAACGCTTACCTGTGCGTCCTCAAAGAATAGATATATTTTTGTGTTAAATAAAAACCACACAAGATGTTCCGCCATCCCACAGGCGAAGCAACATATGGTGGGACTGGTTCCCATCAACATTTTTCTAAAAAAACAAATTTTCGTTCAGCCGAGACGTTGGGCGAAGACGTCCCTCGACGATGCGTAACGTACGATTATATAAAACTATCATCGATTACAAAATCATTTACGGAACTACAGCGATCAGATGTTGTGAGCCATTGCCCAGACCTTTATGCGACTTTGCTTAATACGATTATTACCAAGCAATTCATTCTTCGAACAGCTTCCGAAAAAGCTTTTAACGGTCTGATTCACTAATTAACCCACCGTATGCCCTTTTACGGTGATGTTATTAAGCGTTTCCATAAAATCGTTACGCGTCTTGCCTAAGGATATCTTTGCAGTTCCTGGTCATTGGGTAGAACAATATGTGTGTAGGGCGCGAGGGAGCGGTCAATAAAGGGGTAAACGAATGGAGCGCGCCAATAATCCACGACAGCAAGGACTGAAGTGACCCAGGGAAAAACTCAGTCAGAACATTGGTATGCACCTTCGAAAGTCCATCTATTTACTGCATACATTGATTACTTCTATCTCCATTGTCTCAGTGCATTTAATTATCACCGATGATATACTTCAGGATCGTAACAGAGATTATCAGAGACTTCTAGATGAATCTCGTACTACTTTAGTGCAACAAGAAGAACAATATCGAACAAACAAACAGACGACAACTATATAGATGATCGTATCAGACATCTGGGAAATGCTAACAGGAATCACCCAGGTACGGCGACTGATACGGCGTGATACAACAATTTCCCGTCTGAACATGGATTAGCAACGTTAGACCAATCCAGAAATGCCTGGTAGAACTGCGGCCTTGCCATTGGTGGAGCGGTATCAGAAACCACCTCCTTGGCCAACGGCTCATATTTCGTACGGCGTTGGAAATGTGGTATGCCAAACAGCAGCATTTATTGAATATCTAAGGCAGCCAACATGTCAGTTCCACAAAAAAAGATTTTTCAAAGTATAGCCGGCGAGATTTTATTCCAATCTGCTGCTTCAAAGATTCTAGACCAGAGTGCCCGTGTAGTCGACTTATCATTTCTAGCATAAGAAAAGTTTGATATTTTAATTTGCAGACCGACGCCTACACAGCCTTACAGCAACGTACGAACTTTAGTGACTTTAGTGCAGAGTTATTCGACCGAAATCCGCCACTGCCTTTGAAAAGGGGAGAAATTTGACAGTGCCACTTGACGCAGGCCAGTGTACAGGGTCTTTCGTATCTGCCTTCCGGCTTGTTTACGCTATGTGGGAATTTGCCTTTCTGTTCTGCTGCACTGAAAGCGCGTGTCCATGAACCAAGGGACTGTGAGTTATAGTTTAATTTGTCGCGGAACTTAATGCCGTAATCCGCCACATCCATTTGCATTATTTTAGTGCCGTCGAGTATTTTTATAACAATTTATAAAAAGCTGCTGCAAGCCACCAGCTGCCAATACATCTGAGCCCAATATTTTTAGAGTTTATCCCTTGCTGTTCCAAGTTTCGCTGCATCTAAGGCGCCGCCCTCCGGATGGACTACACACACAGAATACGGTGGAATTTGCCACTTTATAGAGGCCATTTATACCTTCCCTAACCGAAAATGTGTGATTGCGGTGATCATGGTTGTAAATTCCATGATTGGCCTCTGCGTAACATTGATTTTAAAAGTATAAAACCTAGACATTTAGACTTCGCCTTCTATGACTTTTGCGATGGCAGAATTCAGGAAAGCCATAATTGCGTGTTCTACGATGTTAAAAAGTATTGTGCTCTTGGCAAACGATGCTGTGTCCACAGAGAGATTTGTGCTTTCCATCATCCGGTTCAACCTCAACTGCACCAAAAACGTGACGAATTTCACCATGGTTAAACACTACTGTTTCCAGTCTCAAACGGGAGACCATTCAGGGCCGGCTTGGAAGGAAAGCTTTGCGATTGTAGGGTTTCTCTCTATAGACGATATGCGTTCGGTGTGTGGTACATGGATCGATAGCACGCCGGGGGTGCATGATCCCGGCGTGCGCAGTACAGTGACCCAGACCAATCGGGTTCTCATTGACGTTCCTGGCAAAACCGATTAGTGATGTGATGCGTGCATACAGCCACCAGATAAGAAGTTCAAACCTACTGCATTAATCAGCCATTTAGAAGAAAATCATAAGGAAACAGCGCTGTTTCTGTGCACCCGTTGTAGCCGCACAGACCGGTTCAAAGCGGTTATTGGCTACTATATTGGCCACGGTTATTTCGGCAATCTTACAGAAGCGCGGCTTTTCATTTTTTCTCACAGAAGCTCCTTGGTGAGTTTGGCTAGTAGGGCGCGGTTTCAGCCTGAGTTGTGTCTTCGTCCGAAAAGCTCGGTTTTTATTTTGCAAATCATGCATGGCATCTCAGAAGGCATCTGTTGCCTTGGTGAACGTATTGTTGCCTTGGTGAACGCATAATTCATTGTCAATTGTATGTATTTATTTCCGGTTAGCGAATTACGCGGTGCGATTGAAAAAAAGTATCTGTGATGAGATGTATCAGTATGTGTGATATGAAATACAATCTATGCCAGAAAATAAGCAGCAGATCCTTGTTTTGTGCGCAGTATTTGGATTTCAACCTTGTGATTGTTTCGAAACACTATGACGTAGGCAATTTTGCTCAATTCACAATATTTTGTACTGTGGAAACAATCACGAGACAGGATGCAGATAAAATTTTTGCCCGTCAGATGTGCGCTCGCAGTTCGATGCGCTTTATGGAAGCCTATAAATTGGCTACGAGTAGAGATTATGTAGCGGAACGTCAACTGAGCATTTACATCACCTAAATCAGCAGTAAGACCTTACAGCAAACGCAGCGCCTGCACCCGTGTTAAGATAGGTAATATTACGCAGCTGAAGATCATGAACTGGTTAGTCACAATACCGATTGTGATCCATCCTGGAAGTTTCAGGTTTTATCATGGTTACTGTAGGTGGCATATTTCCGAAAAGACAACCGTTGCTTTGGGCTACATTATCACAACTTGTTGAACGACGAAGGCCATGATGAGCATAACCAACAGGAATTGAGTACCGGTGACGAATGGATAACCGCATTACCATTAGTGATACCGAACCAGATCTTCCAATCAACGGAAATTCAGGATCAGGAGCGCTGCTGCCGCACCTGTTATTTCTGGGAGACCATTCCATCTTCACCAGAACTAGGGAAGATTGTGGTTGTGTGGGAGTTTAGGCTTTAATTCTGGATATGCTGCTTTTCGCATTCAATTGAAGAGCTATTTATAGCGCGTGCTGTGTCAGCACATAGCGCTGAAAAGTGCTTAAGGCAAAAAGTGCACAAACATCCGTGTCAGCACACGGTAAAAAGCTCGAGGCTAAAATATAACATTCGCGCTCGCCTGCGCGCATTGCAAATCACATGCTCGTACTTTATACTATTATAATGCTATTAGCCACCCAGTTATGTGATACTTCACATTGCCCTCTTCCGGTGGTAAACGCCCTCGTTTACCGGGATGAAGACCCAAGGAGGATAAACCTCAGCAGTCTGAGCGTCAGTGATTTGCGGCCGAGCAATTGTGACTGAGATTGGCTGAACAGCGCGCAGGAAACTTTACGCAGTTGCCAAACCACAAAAACCGTAGAATTCTCCCCTCCCGGATTGGCATTTGAAATACACGAGCCAGATGAGTCCAGAAAAAGTCCAGTAGCTCACTTGTGAGAAGTTTATGCGGCTGTTATATAGCCAGGAACGGGAAGAGTTACAACAAGATCCTATGTGGAAGAGGACCGTATTGTGAAAACGTGGATGCGTGGCCACATGGATTTGGATTTGATTGACGGGAAAGGATCCCTTGGATATTTCCTATATGTAAATTGCTACAATTACGTTCCGTTAGTTCGTGAAGTTGGTTGAATATTTGTATGGTTTTAATGCTTTAGTTTGTTGAGAAGTGCACTTCCTGGGGCAGTATTATTTCATTACTCCCGTGTGTAGAATTACACTAGAACTTTATGGAAGAATTTTATTAACAGTTGGCTTGCACTGTTTTGTTGAATAAAAGGGAAGATTAACATTAGGGTGGATAAAAAAATCAAATCGTTTGGTGACATCGCGTTGATCGAAAGTTGCAATTGCTTGACAAGTCAACGAAAACCCAATACCATTAAAATAATGACTTAGTTGCTTGGGAAATGGCAGGACAATCATTAGATGGGACATCCGTGAGAGGAAAAACCTTTTGCAAACAAAGGCAATGTCTGGAGCTTTCGTACGGGAATCATGAAAAGCAAAATTACGGTGTTACGGAAATAAATTACGTAGATGAGCGTATTAGTGTAGTGGTTAACATAGCCGGGTGAAACTGCGAGATCACAGGCTCTAAACCCATAAGAGGAAGATATTTTGCAAATAGAAATTCATTTTTGCAAGTTTTTCTATTTGAAGTGATAAAAGAATAACTCTGGTGACGGAAGAGATTCGTTTAAATATAGAATAACGTAGTGGCAATGGGTGCAGACAACCCTGCCGCAATCGCAACAACAAATATCTCCGCCGCCGGCACAGTTCAGTATAATGGAATTATGAAAACAAAGGTTTTCCCCACGTCTGATGTTGAACATCTCCTGTAAAAAACAATTGTTCAGCCAGTACCAGTCAGGTTTGTGGGTGTGGTGTCCTCCCACACCACTAAATTCATTCCGGCAATAATGTCCCCCATGCCGGACACCACTAAATTCATTCCGGCTATTATGTCCCCCATGCGGGACACCACTAAATTCATTCCGGCAATAATGTCCCCCATGCCGGACACCACTAAATTCATTCCGGCTATTATGTCCCCCATGCGGGACACCACTAAATTCATTCCGGCAATAATGTCCCCCATGCCGGACACCACTAAATTCATTCCGGCTATTATGTCCCCCATGCGGGACACCACTAAATTCATTCCGGCAATAATGTCCCCATGCCGGACACCACTAAATTCATTCCGGCTATTATGTCCCCCATGCGGGACACCACTAAATTCATTCCGGCAATAATGTCCCCCATGCCGGACACCACTAAATTCATTCCGGCAATAATGTCTCCCATGCCGCACACTACAAATTTTATTGCAGCAATCAGTCCTTACGTTATACAACTTTCGAAGTTTGTTTTTGACTGGTAACGCTGTGGTAACGCTGGTGGCAGTTTTTCAAAGGTCACCGATTGACTTGAAAATCATCAGCTTTTCGTTCTAGGTCCCCCGTGTCACCATTCTGGCCAAAGGGTTACCGTTTTGGCGATGGTGGCAGGGGGGACACGGCAGAAATGTCCGGGGGGACAGGGGGGACATTTTTGCCGGTCACAAGCGTCGCTGCCAGAAAGAAATGGACGTGTTTATTGGAGACATCAAAGGGTACGAAAAGCGACATGTCCAGGAAGGCACTTGCAAGCTGTCCAACCTATAGGGGCAGGTTAAGCAGGGGCTGAAGGCTATCTAGAGCATCAGGGAGGTTCATGACCTGTGGAACCGTGCAAAGCGGGACAAGGAGGCCAAGGATACTCGGAATAGGGCTTGGAATGTGCTCGTCCATAAAATGCGCAGCCTGGGACGTTGCGTTGAACGAGATACTGATCCGATGCTCTATACGAAGCACGGACATCGAGTTCGCTCGGCGCTGGCTGTCGAAGGGCAGGCTGGATAGTTACCTG
>NW_026570561.1:0-41962 GCF_019649055.1 Paramacrobiotus metropolitanus | reverse complement strand
CGCACAGGCGGCTGCCAGGTTGTTTTGCTGTTTTGCCGTGTTTTCTCCATCTACCAGATTCTAAATCTGGTAGATTTTTTCAGTTGCTAGATTTCGTCGTCTGAGCTGGATGCTTTTTTCCTTTTGCCCCGCAGCAAGGTGCTGCGGTGGCCTTTGATGTGTTGTATGAGACAGCGATAAAGTGTGCAGTGTGTTGGCGTTCAGTTTCCGTTTCTGTTCGCGCACAGGGGGTGAACTAGCCGTTCATCCCTGTTAGATGGTAGCAGATCGTGGTTCAACCATGTGCACCCTTCGAGCCCCAAGTGCGACGTCTGACGCCCCTAGTGAAAGTTCACTTTGCCGAAGCGGCAGCCCCGGATACGACGATGGACGGAGGAATGACCTCGCCGGAGGCCGGAGGAATACCACATCGCGAAGCGCGGTGATGGAGAGGGTGAAGAAGGACGTGAAGGATGATGTCAGCAGCAGCCAGCGACGACAAGGCCAACTCCAGTCCGTAGCAGCTCCAGGACTGCCATTCACCGAAGCCCACGTGAACCCTGCCATCGCAGAAGTACCAGTGAGCTGCCCCACAGGGTCACCAGTGTCAGATAGCCCCAAACCTCTGCCCGTTTTTCCTGGGATGACGACCTTTCCTGACGGATGCAGAGGAATTTCCCACCGAAGAATCGTATTTTGGTGTTTGCAGGGTCACCAGCGTTCAAATGCCACAAACCCTGCCCGATTTTCCTCAGAACGTGACCTTTCCTACTGAAAAAAGAATGGAATTCACCCATTTCCTGGTTGACGCTGGATGTCGTTGCAGCCAGTGCATTGACCCAGACAACGCAAAGCAGGTCAAAGTGGACCGGAATCAAGCCGTACCGAAGCGAACCGTGAGCCGAGCCGATGAAGCCAGCCGTATGACGTCTATCCAGTACCGCAGGCACCGGTGACGTCAGCGGATGCAGTTTTACGCGAAGGTGCGTTTTAAGCAAGGTGCTTACACTGCATGTGTCCGTTTTTCAGAACCGCAGGCACGGCCCGTGCCTGCAGTGTGAAGGATGCATCGGCTGTGTGGACGGACGAGCTGAGGCTTAAAGCCCCAATGGGCAAGGACGCCCGGAAGACATGGAGGGAGTTCGCGACGCCGCGCGATGCATCTGGAGGACCTCATGATCCACCCGCAGGCATGTGAGGAGGAGTGGTTTCTCCGTTCACCCGCGCACAGGCGGCTGCTAGGTTGTTTTGCTGTTTTTGCCGTGTTTTTCTGCATCTACCAGATTCTAAATCCGGTAGATTTTTCAGCTGCTAGATTTCGTCGTCTGAGCTGGATGCTTTTTCTTTTGCCCCGCAGCAAGGTGCTGCGGTGGCCTTTGATGTGTTGTAAGGAGAGAGCGATAAAGTGCAGTGTGTTGGCGTTCAGTTTCCGTTTCTGTTCGCGCACAGGGGTGAACTAGCCGTTCATCCCCTGTTAGAGCGGCATGTACCAGAATGACGCGCCCCAACCGGACGACACCGTGCAGGTGTTGCTGCGACGCCAACCCGACGGTGCTTGGGTGTGGTATTCAGGGAAGGTGATCTCCTTGGGCGGGGGCTGCTTTGACAATTTATACTGTGTGGAAGCGGACATGCCGCACGGCACCGTCCGGGAGCTGGTACCCCTGGCGCAGGTGCGGCAGCCGCCCCGGGGGGAGGATCTGGAGCGATGGCGGGTGGCACAGGATGACTTTGTGATGCGCTCCTGTCGGCTGCCTACCGCCTTCTGCGCCGATGTGAACGATGTGATCATGGAGATCTTCAAGTGCCATTTGAGCCGGCGGTATGATGTCTGGTGTACGTCGCTTCTCAGCGAGACGCTGCAGTATTTACAGTGGAAGACTACATCTCCGTTGACAGCACAGCAAGTGGTAAGTTTCAATTATACAATACGAAGAGTCAGACATCTTTCTCTGTTGGCTGGTATACGGCCAGTGCAGCGCACCATGGTGCATAAGCTATGATTCATAGAGATAAGAACGGGTATGTTAAAAAACGGAGCTCTGCAGCGCGGTATCTCGAATACGTGCGGTATAGTTGTTTTGACCATTCAGAGCATAGATAAGCTCCGGATCGTGATGACACACGTTACCACTTACCAGTCGTTTCTACTGCGCATAATGCACAAAAAACCTACATAGGCGTTGGAAGATACCCGAATGTCTGAATCTGAGCAATATACAATTTCAGACATGTCCAAAGCTAGTGCATATTAAAGCGACGCATCTCAACTGCAACCGCTGATTTCAGCGATTTCTGGGAGTAGACGGCTGCTGATCAGAAGCTAGCCACGGCCCACAACATGATGAACCGCTTACCGCTTAGGCAACACTCATTTACTTTAATATGACATGGGGGATCACTATCAGACCTTTCATTAATTTTCTCAGTGGAATGACAAACAAGGGAAGTAGTACAATTAAAACCACCGACAAGATAGGCATCCACCCGTAAGAATTATTTGCACAGGATTCCGTCCACCTGTGAGAGCTGCATCCGCACTCTATAGCATCGTTCTATGTAACATTTCGATACAATTTGTATGTTTTGCCGATAGCCTAGTGGTGCCTCTCTCTGACTTGGAGTATGGAGGTTGTGGGTTCGATTCCCTCAATCGGCAGATTTGTTGCGAGTGTCTGTGCTAGACTAGCCCAGCCCTGACACAACGTTTCATGTATATGCTTAGAGATCGCCGGAAGTGCCGCACAGTTGACCGAAACCAGTAAGAGATGGAAGTGTGGCTTCGGCGAGATTTCGATTCTTCTCATTGGAAGGCTCGGGACAATTCGATCCGGCCTTTTTGTTTTGGCCAAAGATCTTTGAGAATCGTTTGTTCTGAATCGTTTGTACAGCTCCAATACAATACCAAAACCCGCTTCAGGGCCCCCTTCACTTCCGGTTGCGCAACTGAATGGGAAAACAGATGTAGGACATCCAAGGAAATAGTGAATGCCAATCACTGACCCCTCGCCAAAACTGAATAGTTGGGCGCGCCGGAAATACTCTTTTTTCGAGAATTCGAGTTTCCTATTTTACCCTCTGGCAGTCGAAATGCATTTTTAAATTTAAATCGTTTTGATTAGTATATACCTATATCTTATATGATGATTAGGTAGTATGATGACAAGCCTGTGAAGCCACTCAGCCAAATGATTCGCTGGTATTATTATACTACTGACTTATACTTATACGTCTTTATTTTACCAGTGGTACATGTACAACGTATATACAATTACTACATTAGTTATACAATTATTGATAATCTCACACTTTTTACTACATTTACATTTTGTTAATTGGTTCACAGAAAGTCGTGTGTGATGAGGCGAAGCAGTACATCAAATCTTGGAACACATTTCCGATATCGAGGTGGTGGACACGCCTTTACGGGACTGTTAGCAGACCGGATAAACTGGAACAATTCGACCGCAGTGATGTAGTCAGTCTGCCGCTCCCAGTTTTGGTCTTGCGGGAGGTTTTCCAGGCACTGGACCCCATCAACCGTGTCCGTTGTCGGCGTGTGAACCCACTGTGGGACGGCCTGCTGACCACCGACGCCTACTTTCCGGATGTGCGCATTCCCGTCTTGGATGTGGATCTCGAAATGGCTGGCGTGTATCCTTGGTACTGGACGGTCTCCTGCTTGCTAAAGTGTATGAGCAGCGCCATCAGGACCCTTATCATCCGCGACCTGGACTTGGAAAAATGCCTGCAACTGGTCGCACTCATCCGACATCTTTTAGGCAGCCAGCGCATCAGGACGCTGGTATTCTGTGATTGCCGATTCGACGTGGACGATCCCTTCCGGCAACGTGATGTCTTCAAAGATCTGGTTGTGAGATTAGCCAGTCTGGCCGCGGATTTCGCGTCATGGGACAGCATGGTGTGGAAGAACTGCCACGTACCAGACGACATTGTGGACGCACGGGTAGCGCGGCACTCGTTCGGTATGCAGTCGCGTCAGGAGCTGGATAAAGAGCTGTGGGGTTTGTTCGAGAAGAACCTGGTGCTCCGTGAACCGCCCGACCTCCCGGCCTTGTCCCAAGGGATTGCCGACACAGACTGCATGGTTAAGAATCATGACGGACGATGTCAAGAGCACACTCTGCAGGTTTGACGTTAATTTGATACTAGAATGGTTGTTTTATTTGTTCCAGCCATTGGGTATTTGAGTTTTAAGTGTAAAGGGCATTTGCTTAAACCGGTTAGTAACATTTGATACCCAGTAGCGTATCCGCTACGTCGTAAGGTGTAAGTGCCGTTTTGACCGCTGCAGGATGTTTTGCAGGCGCTGAACGATTACCAGAGCGCGGATCCCCGCCCGTCTACTGCTTACCGTGGCCGGCAGTGGACGGTGTCCAGTATTTCCGATCTGGATGTCACTAAGCTGACTACACTAACTGCGGCTGTTTTGATGGTTTGGATAAAAGCATACACAGCAAAATTAATGTGATGTTGGCGAAAGGAATTTACTGGCATATCATTGAATTTCTCGTGTACTCTGTTGTTTTCTAGGGACCTTGCCGCATAGTCTTATTAATTTTTGCTTTCTGTTTCATGTCATACAATTGTAGTATCATTTCTCTCTTAGACATGATTCTACACTTGAAGGATGCTATTGGAGAAAGACGTCCTAACGTCTTAGCACTGAAATGCAGCACGGGAATGCACTGTCTGTGACGTTTGTTCCACTGTTCCACGTTCCGATGGTTTTAATGCTGTTTACTTTGTGCTATAATGTTTTTCGTAAGTGATGTGTAAATTACTGGTCTATAACTAAACCAATAAAATTTCACGTTTCTACGCAGCGCATTAGGTTTTTCCACCGTTCTATGTTGTATTCCGTTTCTCATTTTTCCGTCAGAGACTGTCCTACCCGCCGCCAGGTGTAATATCACTAAGGCTGTTTGGAACATTCAGCACGGATTTCGTCGGAGACAGCGGAGCACCAAGACGGTGTTTCTCATGCACCTGACCAGTCACTGTGGACGTGGTAACTTCCGGCGTCCATATACTGTAACTTGCGGCTGTACTTCCGATACTCTACTTCGTACGCAATCAAGAATTCGTTGCAAACACGGACTTATTTGAAAGAACTGTAGATCACCGAAATTCAGGTTAATTCGAATGTGTGTTACATTTTGCATAACATTGTCAAAAACCACGGTCTAGAATTTTGTAAAGGAATTTTACATACACAGTTCAGAAAGTCATTAATTGACTACAAAGTTATTAGTTTTAGCTCGTCGCCGTGCGCGTGCAGTTAACTTGCAAACACATATTCGACTGCCGGATCTCGGTGCAAAAAATCTATCGCAAACTTCCATGCCCAGTTTCATCACAGGCAAACATGGCGTTCTTCTGCGCCCAGGAAGAGAGACAATCGCGATAACAAATCTTAAAACCCTGCAGCACTACGTCTACCTCGTACAACGTACACCACAGGGAAAAAGCTTAACTTTTATTTCCTGACAGCTGCACTCCCGACAACTGTGCCGTCTCCACACAGTTGTACCACCTTATATACCACATCGATATCCATACTCGCATAACACGCTCATAATCGCATACAGCCACAAAGCTATAAAAACACACGCACCAATCTGACCACTGCCCATCCGCTCCTGCAGGCCAGATTACTCCTGCCTTCCTCTCATTCCCACTTGACCATCGGTCACAAACACTCATGCATATAAATGCATAACATGCACCATAAAGACAAATGTCCCGCACAAATATGATCATAAACCATACAGCTCAGACTCGGCACAAACAAGACCATAAAGATACATGCAGCCATGCAATCCACGCTATCCAGTGTCCATGGTCGTTAACCTTCATGATCGTAACACAAATTACAAATCTCGTAGCAATCCCGTGGTCCTTTGTTCAAACTAGATGTTTGAAAACTGCGAAAATTACCTCTCACTCGAACACCAGCACGAGGCTTGCGAAGTTGGAGTCTGGGAGCGAAAAAGTTCACAGGCAGCTGCATCGATCTCTTGTTCAGTGTTCACCGCGAATACAGGAACATAAGATGAGGTATTCACGCAGTCCATCGGACCAACAGTACATTTGACGGGTGCTGGATGTAGTGCGCTCGACATCAATGTCCTGAATGTATCCCAGCCGCCCCGACCGGCCGAGAGGTAGCTGGGATACATCCAAAACACGCATGTCGATGGTGGGTTTGGCTGCCTGCTGAAAAGGGACATGATAAGCCATCGTGGACGTAGCCGTCGACACTTTTGTAACTGCTCGCTCAACGTAAATTTTGCATAGAACAGCGTGTGCAGAATTTCCACATGGCCGTCGCGTGTGGCTACCGCCACAATGAGGCTCATTGTGGCGGTAGAGTAAATTGAGAATCTCAGGCTGTTCAGTTACGGCTAGTCTGGCAGAATAAGGGATAGAGGACAGAGAGAGTTAGATCTGTCTGTTCAGCTAGACTACCGCTAGACTGATCTGAGGTCAGAGATGGCTACTGGACCAGTCGCAATAAATGGAAGGAAACAGACTAGCCTTAATCAAGCCGAATAGACAGAGCTGTTTCTGTTCGGCAGCCGGCTCGAACAGGCACAGAGAACCGACAGAGTTATTGCAATATGCATATCTCTGCGTGAGTCATTCTGTCCTCTTTTCAGCAGTAATACGGCTTAGCAGAGAGGTCAGTCGCAACTAGGAATGCCGGCTACCCTTAGGAAAAGGGTGTGTGTGTGTGTCAGCCTTTATTGTCCTGTGGTTGGTACAATTCAAGATCGTCAGTAGTCTCAGTGCATGTAGTTCACAATTTCACGAAAATAAAACGTAATTAACAACAAGGCAACATTTTGGTGCCTCAAAAAGGGCAAGCCGACCTGCACTTCACAAAGGGGCCCGAAAAACTCTACTGGGCCTCTTACACTCTATCTGGCCCAGTTGACCGTCCTATTCTGCCCGAACCGAATTCATTATGATCCACGACGTCATTTGATTGATGCGAACTGCAAGCTGTTACAATCGTGTCGTTTCCGATACAGAAATTATTTGCCAATTAAATTAATGTAGAATACACCTGCGTCAGTCAATTTTCTAAGATTGTGAGCACAACCTGCACAATGCTGATTTATGAAGATGGAGCGGACTTACTGCGAGCCTGGAACGCGGTGGACGTCAGCGTGGACGGGCAGCTGCAGCACGGCCGCGTGATCCACGTGGCGAAGGGGGGCCTGATCAATGATTTCGATTACGCGGCACCACGCGCGAAGTTCGTCGAATACGGGTGGCTGCGGCGTTGGTTGTGCCAGAATGACGCTGTCAAACCGGATGACGCCGTGCTGGTGTTGCTACGGCGCCAGCCCGAAGGCGCGTGGGTCTGGTATCCAGGGCGGGTCGTTTCATTGGAGGACGGCTGCTATGATGATATACACTGTGTGGAAGCGGAAATGCCGCACGGCACCGTTCGGGAGCTGGTCCCCCTGGCGCATGTGCGGCAGCCGCAAACGGACAGTAATCGGGAGCGATTACGGGTGGTGCAGGATGACTTTGTGATCCGCTCCTGTCCGCTACCTACCGCTTTCTGTTCAGACGGGTCGCACTTACTCATGGAGATCTTGGAGTGCAATTTGAACCGGCGCAGCCGGGATTATGACGTCTGGTGCATGTCGCTTCTCAACGGCACACTTCAGTGTCTACAATGGAAGACTGCCTCACCGTTGACCGCTGAGCAAGTGGTGAGCTTCAAATGTTTCATGAGATATTATAATTCCAGACATTTCACACAGTATGAGCGTACGACATGGGAGATCAGTACTAGATCCTGGGTGTCTACAAGCCGGTCCGGAGTTAGAGCACGATAGAGAACAGCGAACAATGTAAATTAAATAGTTGCTCCAACTGTAGTGCAGTGGCTATCGACTAAGCGCTAACATCGCGCTTATTATGGGTTAGCTGTTCTTTATCATGCTCTAACTCCGGACGGGCTTGTACATTCTACATCATTTCTTACTGCAATGAACAAGGATAAATAAAGCAACCATGAAGTCACCGACAAAACAGGCATCTTTTCGTGAGACTAATTTGCGAAGGTTGCCGTCCACAGGGGCGGCGGCAGAATGTACCAACCGTTTAATGTTTGTGCCAGCTCAAAGAAAACCGGAAGTGTCGCACGGTTGTTGGTAGACTGTAAATGCCTTCGGGGAAATGCCAATTTTTCGCACTGGCAGGTTCAGACTGTCGTTTCCCTGACCGGAAGATCCGTCTTTTTCAGGTAAAAGTTGTATGACATAATTGGGATTCTGTTGTATGACTTAACTGTGCGTTTGTACGTGAGTTCCCTGTTGTACTTGCGATGACGTATGATCCCGTGTTCTTATCGGTAGCCTCCGATCAGAAGCTGCGCTTCGTTGTCGGCTAGCATTCGGCAGTTACGGTGTGACTGAGTTGGAGTGAACATCAATAAGATTAAAGTGATTAACATCATTGTGGTCCTGTTGGTGTTTGCGTTGTGAGTGACCTTTGTTTAGGGAAAGCAGTAGTGTGAACCTAGGCGGAAGTTACTGTGTTGGTATTCCTGTAGTGTGGTAGTGAGTGTGGTGAGAGTGTGTTTGTGGCATCTGTTGTCTACGGAAGTAGGCAACAGAACAACACCGATCTCCAGAGTTCCTTCTCTGCTGACTGCGGTCAGGTTGCATGGTCGTAGTACACGCGGTGCGGTGGAAATTCGGCGCCCGTCCTGGAGCCACTGGATACGCGTAACAAGATCACGAATAGCGATTTTTGTTTTTGAAATTCAAACATTAAAAAACATCTGTTTGATTAGCATACATGCAGCTGCGCAGTCATATACTTTACATAAACTTTACAATTTACATAACCCATATGCTTTACATGTGTATATCGCATATCTGTAATTGCTGAAAGAAACCGACGTGCCGAGGTTGTATATTACTAGTAGTGACTTAAAAATGCTAATTATTAATTTGTTCACAGAGACTCGTGTGTGATGAGGCGAAGTACTACATAAAGTACTGGAACTCATTATCGATAACGCGGTGGTGGATCCGCCGTTATGGGACAGTTAACCAGCCGGATGAACCGCCACATGGCAGTGATGTATGGCAATGGCAGTGATGTACGCACCATGCAGCCTGCCGTTACCTGGTGAGATCTTGCAGGTCCAATGCGGGAGGTTTTCCAGGCACTGAACCCCATCGAGCGCGTCCGGTGTCGGCGTGTGAGTCCACTCCGGGACCGCCTGCTGACCACCGACGCCTACTTTCCCGATGTGCGCATTCCCGCCTTGAATGTGGATCTCGAAGTGGATGGCGTGTATCCTTGGTACTGGACGATCTCTTCCTTGCTAAAGTGTATGAGCAGTGCCACAAGGACACTGGTTATCACCGACCTCGGCTTGGAAAAATGCCTGCAACTGGTCGCGCTCATCCGACACCTTCTAGCCAGCCAGCGCATCAAGACCCTGGTATTCTGCGATTGCCAGTTCGACGTGGATGATCCCTGCCAGGAACGCGATTACCTCCGATCCAAGACTTGGCTATGAGATTAGCCAGTGTGGCCGCGAATTTTGCGTCTTGGGAAGAGATGGTGTGGAAGAACTGCCACGTATCAGACGACATTGTGGACGCACTGGTAGCGCGACACTCGTTCGGTGTTCGGTCGCGCCAGGAGCTGGAAAAAGAGGTGTGGGATGCGCTCGACAAGAATCCGATGCTCCGGATCTGCCGGCCTTATCCCATTGGATTGCCGATTGTGTGGCTAAGAAGCAGGTTGGACGATGGCAAGAGCACAATTTGCAGGTTAGGCGTTAATCTACCCGCTAGCGTGCACGTTACGATTTAGAATCTTATATTGTAACAGCAGCCGATTTGACTGCTGTTCTAGTGGGTTGGTTAATCCACCTCACCACGATCTGTCGGCTGTTATTGTGGGAAAAGGTGGTAATTAGGTCGGCAGCGATGCTGACCGGAAGCTGACTACCGTTTACAGGGTGACAACGATGGGAGATGCATGATCAGCCTGCATGGCGGTCAAGCAACACCAATAAATAGTAGAAAGGCCATTAACACTCCTACTGGCGGTAAATATAATTTTTATCGCTACAATACATAACCTTTCACTCGGTTCACAAACTGTCGCACTACCTTTCATTCAGACTTCTGTCTCTTGAAATAATGTCTCACTTCTCTCTGCCGGTACGATTACGTCATAAAGGAGCACGTCGTAAAGGTACAAGTACAAAATTACATTACGAGTGCTGTTTGACAGCTGCAGGGTGTTTTGCAGGCGCTGAACGATTTCCAGAGCGCGGATCCGCGTCCGTCTACTGCTTACCGTGGCCGGCAGTGGACGGTGTCCAGTATCGCCGATCTGGATGTCACTCAGCTAACCACGCTAAATGCGGCTGTTTTGATGGTTTGGAAAAACACGCATACACGGCAAAATGAATGTGAAGTTGGCGAAAAGTTTTTACACACGTACTGTACATATACGCCTCCTTGTTGTTGTCAGTGGCACTGTGCCGCATGTTGTTCTGTTCAGTGAAGCTCTTTTTATACGTAGACATGTGCTTGTGCTACGTATATACCCTTCATTGGTATTTGAAAAATGCATGATGCTGCGCTACGAAGTAGGCTTACGCTCCACGTTTGCACATCGTTTTGCTTCCCGGATAATACTACGAGTAGGTTTTATTTCCATTTCCCTTCTCTCCTGTCGGAGACTGTCCTACACGACTCCAGCCCACATCAGCGCTGAGCTTTACTAGTTATGGGGAATATCTCCACATTCACGGGAACACTTCACCGTACACGAACAAACTAGATCACGTCACAGTAGCAGATTGACGTTCTGGAAACGGAATACAAGATCCAGTTATTCTTAAAGTGATTACAGCCCATGCAACAAGCAATAGCTAGCGTCCAGCGATAACGCAGCAAACCGGTCGGTTTCATTTTCTAAGAAACGGCAGTGTCAACCACTTCCGTTGAAGTGTCGCTTTAAAAATGCTGAAAAGAAGTCACCAGTAGAGAAGGGCCGACGACCTTCCGACACCCAGTGCATTTCCCAGTGTACGGGACAAGGCCGCGGCGGTGAGTTTGGTCAATTTGTTCTCATCAATATCGGCGATATCGGACGGTGTCCACTGGCAGCCGCGATAGTGCGCGGAACTTCGCGGATCGGCGCTCTGATAATTGGAAAGAATCTGTACAACATAAATCTAATTAATAAACGCACTATCATTATACTGATATGAACAGCAATCGTATAGAACGTTTATGCTGATTAAATTATTTTAAATTTAATCATACTGTGTAAATCATTGTAATAGCAAAACCTCATCAAAACGACAAAAGTGCAAGTACAGACACACTACAGTACTTCACAGATAAAATACTAAGCATTCAAAGCAACATCCAAAATCTGCATATCCTGTGCACCAGGTAAAAAATTAAAGGGAAATGTGCCGGTACATGGTGCCATTTCGTGTAAATGTACGAAATCTTCCGGTCCCACGCACTGGCAAACACCTTTCGCATCGTTTTACGACATTCCGTAGCCAAATGATTTGTATACACTGGGGTGAAACACTTGTGTGCCCTCAACATCCGGTTGGATAGGTGTTAGTGGAATAAATGTCCATGTGTTCGAACCGACGGAGTTGTAACAGAAGTCGCATTATGAAGCGCTCCTCTCCAAATTTTGCATGAAAGCAACCGCACATTGCCACGAAGATTGTTTTTACGCCGAATCAGCTTCCCATAATTTTTTTCAAATTTTAAATTAATTTTTAAAATTCGCCTTTCCACCATTTGAAAAAAATGGTGGAAAGCTGATTCGGTGTAAAACACCTTGTTGATAATGTGCGTGTTCATGCAAAATTTGAAGAGGATCGGTTCATAACGCAACTTTTAGTACGTTCACCTCCATGCTTTTAAACTCTTCTGGAATTTTATTCCAGTGATATCTCCCAACCGGATTTTGCGCGAATAAACGGTTTCCCACACCAGTGTATTGTAGCGTTATTTAAAAATGTGTGCTTGTACTGTACTTTGTTTCTGTGTCATAATCTGATAAGTGATTTCTTACTCATCTGCTTTCTTTGTCTACTTCTCCTTACAACCGGCATTTTCTCCACTTCTAGAATTAATCTTCGACGAGCTAGCGTTACAACTGCACTAGCGATTTAGAACTCTACGATTCCTACTCTGTACTTGTGTAACTTTTCCTATTAAAATCCTAACACCAACCCGTTGACCTTTCGCTAAGTAGTTCAGTGTAGCGATAGCGCCTCGTGCAGCGGCTGGATTAAGCCACGCACGTTGAGTAAAATTGAGTCTTATTCTTTAGTATACAAATCATTTGGCTACAGATTTTCATAAAATGATGGGAAAAAGTGTTCTGGTGTGCGCGAAAGCGAAAGTTTTCGTACATATACACGAATTGGAACGAGGTACCGGCCAACTTCCCTTTACACAGCTGTAGCGTTTAATTTACTTTGACGACCAAACCCAAACACTGCTTAAGAAAAGCAATATATAAAAGATATTTTTAGGTTATGTAATTTATATAAAACAGTATAAGTGTTGCCGGTATTTCGGGCGCATGAAGTATATAATTCTTGGTGAAAAACACCAGATCAAATCCACCAGCAACAATAATATTTAAAAGAATGGATCTGCCTTACCCGCTGTAGCAGCCCGAATTGGTCGCACGAGCTGCAATGCACCGCATGGGCAATCCATTCGGACAACAGCTTTAAATCCACCGGTTTCTCCACAAGGAGGTTCGCTTCAAAGAGATCCCACAGCTGCGTCTCCAACTGCTCGGCTGGTTGACAGGGAAGCGTGTGCTGCGCCACCTCGGCGGCCAAATACTGGTCGGCCAAGCGGCACCGGATCCACAACGCCCGCCCCGCGCTACGGCACATTCGCATCACGCCGCCCATGGTTTCATTGATCCAGCCACCGCCTGAATTAACGAAGATATCCCAGCTAGTGTATTGCAGATCACACCGGTAAAACAGCAGCGTCCCGGTGCGGCCGACTAGGAAGCGGATCATGGCGGCCGCGCTCTCGCAATCATCCATTGTCATGTGCATGAGAACTACCGTCTTGGTGATACTATTGATGCAGTGAAGAAGGCAGGTCCGTATCCAGAACAAGGGCTGGATTCCGGGCGGCCCGCAGTCTTCGGTGCGGCCGGAGACCCGCACATCGTGGAAATCGTTTTCCGTGGTGAGAATAGTATTCCACAGGGTGGATGTGCGCCGGCACCGTGTGCGGTTGCCGCTGTCCAGTGACCGGAAGATTTCCACCAACAGCTTGTTGGGTAGAGGTTCGTCTAGCTGGTCAACGCGGCAAGGCGAAGTCGCTTATTCTCCCCCTTTGCCAGGTAGGCAGACGATGTCCCACGCAGCAGGTCAGACGGCGAAGGTTTAGCATATTTTTCTATCGATCGCTTGAACAGTTCCTCCTGCAACATAACCGTAGTCGATGAGTAAATTATTTACTGTGATAGAAATTCTGCACATTACTGCGATGTACAAAGCGCACCAATTCATCCGGCAGTAAGGCAGGGTCACCGGCTAGGTGCAAATACACCAGCGCTTCACTGTGCACCACCATAGTCAACAAACGCCGCGCTTGACCCAGAAACCAAGGGAAAATTCCGCGGTGGTAATATGATGCGCCGGGCCAGGTTGCCGGTAGTTGACAGCTACGGATGACAAAACCCTTCTCCAGAACGCGGCGACTGGCCAGGTCTGCGTCCGAGGGCGGGCGTCGCACCTGATCCCTGGGGAGCAGCTCCCGGACGGTGCCGTGGGGCAGCTGCGCCTAAACGATGAACACACTGGCCAATAAGCGATCGTCCCCGGGGGACAACGCCATCCCCGGGTACCACTTTAGGGCATTTCGGCCCGTCTCGCAGGAGCACCTGGATGTTAGCGTCCCGAGAGGTATCCAGGGGATCAAAGACTCGCGTCCCGTGGTAGACGCGCTCGTATTCGACGAGCTGGGAGCGTTGGCCCGTACACCCGAAATCAATGATCAGCCCGTTCTCCACCACGTTGATTACTCTGCCCAGCTGCAGCATGCCGTCGACCAGGACGTCCACGGCGTTCCACGCGAACATGGATTGCCAATAATTGTTTTCTTCGTAAATAAACATGGCCACAATTTGTGCTTGCCAGGGTCTGCAGCTGTCCGGGACGAAGCTATACTGCGACTTTGACTTGAAAAAGTGAATATAAAATTAAAAAAGCCACATCAGGCTAAACGATTACTCACGATCGTTTTTCAGCAGACAAAGTTTAGCTGTGGAAAAAAAAGGTTTAAATCTCTTGAACAGTGATTTAACCGACATACATACATGTCTGGATGGGCACAACGTCGAAGCATTACTGCAATCGAGATATTTTTATTTAATTCCTCGAAAATTAATAATATTACATGGTCGCAACAACTTTAAAGAAAAGATTCTCGGCTCTCCAACTGTTCCTTCACCTCGTCTCCAATATCACTCTAGAGTTTAGGCAAATGTTTCTTTGAGCACGTGAAGAATTTGCACATGCGCGATAGGATGGCCTGCAAGCCCAAAGCGCAAGGCGATTGATCGTGACAAGCAGGTAGATACACTGAGAAAATCACCACAGTAAGTGCACCGTGGTTGCCTGAGTAGCGGCTGGCCTGAATGGCCTGTCATGTCCGCAGCATCAGTCGTGCAAAATGGAAAGGAGCAGGGAGATGTCCAAGCAGAGGCTTATCGTCTGGCCTATAGGCTATAGTTGTGCCGGGTGTCTGGTTGTAAACCATTAACTTTTAATAAGCATCACAAACAAGTATAGGGAGTACGAGGTTTATCCTCGTATCCCGGATGACGAATGAAAATGAGGAACACACGTGAATAAAATGGGAATTTTATTCATAAGTGAACGCAATATATTGCGGAGAAAAGGGCACAAAAGGGAAGAGAAAAATATGCCAGTCAAGACTGTGCATATCAACACACTAAAAGAACACAACACAGCACAACGCTGACCACATATCCACCTGGCTGGCGCTGCACACCTGTGGTGACGTAGTACAGAGTTGTATAGTACAACTCGTACCGTCATCCCTGCATGCCACCGGAAAGGGACTCGAGCTCCTGCGAGACAATGCTGTTCGTCAGCATTCGTATCCATCCATATCGTCTCTGGCCAGCGTGTCAATAAAAATTTAACACAAAATTTATGAGATAATGAGATTTCATTCCGTACAAAATGAACATCATTAGAATGAGCAAAAATTATCAAGATCATTTCCATCACAATTATTTAGGAAAAATAAACTGTCAAATTCTTTGGTTAGATCAACAATTCAGAAAAACAAATTAACACAATTTGTTAACACAAAACTTCAATTATTCCCATTCCATCTCCGCCTTCTTTAATTAGCGCTTCGGATCGTATCGTCCAATTTGGCGGTTGCGGCGTCGCTGCTGATTTTCGTAATCCTCTTCATCATAATAATCGTGTTCGTCACGATCATCCCGATCTGCAGCGCGACTGCCTCGTCCCGAGTGGCTTTCGTAGCCATATCCAAGCGTTCCAGAATTTGGCTGCTGATCGTCAGCAGTCTCTCCTTCTTCGTACTGGCGGGATCGATTAGGATCGCGACTATTATCAATACGCCTCCATCTTCGCGTGTCCACGTATTTGGAATTGGCTCAGCCATTCTGCATCTGGAGTTAACAGAGGAACCCCGATTCGGTCGCGGCTCAACTGTGTTTGCATATTGTGACGGCGTCGTTCCGTGTAATACACATACTCCGCTTCTTTCCGGGAGAATTTCAAGCCTGGAGTATTCTGTTCCTGCACGACTTTATCCAGTTCCGATTTCTGATAAAAGGAATGGAAACTCAACACCATCCTTTTTAGGGCCGTCTCTGTTACGTCGTCAGCGTTCCGCAGATTCAAAGCTCTCTGCAACCGTTTCGCTTGAGTCGTAATAGTACCGTATCCGAAGTGAATACCCATCATAGTTGGATGTTGTAAAATGCGCAGATTCATGTGTTCGTCACATGAATCATCCTTCTCCTTCGTAGGAGGTTGTAGTTTCGGATCCAAGAAAACGTTCGGTGGCGATGAGAACTTCTTCAAGATCGGTTTATTGGCGATCTGTTCGTTGAAGACCACGGGTTCTCGGGTTCGTCCCCATCCGCGGAATGTAGCTGTGACATCCTGGATGACTGGCTCCGTTTCGGTGATGCGTTTCATCAGCGCCGACATGTTCTCCACTCGTTTGTCGAGAGTTGGGTGTCGTGGGGCTGAAGGTTCCTGCGTAGGTTTCGCGAACTGAGCCAGATTAACAACTGGTAGCGTACCTGCCTTCGGCTTTTCAGCTGGCTGTGATGGTGGGCGTTCAATGTCCCTCCAGCGTTCCTCCTTCCGTCGAATGCGCATATGCGTTTCCACGATGACTCGTTCGCGGAAATTCTCGTTGTTGTGCGGACTTTCCCAGTACTCCGGACGAATAAACTCCAGGTACGCGGCTACATTCCCCAGAATAGCTTCGTAGAAGAGTTCTGCTACCTTCTGCGGTTCCGTCAATCCGGATAACAAATGTCGTACGCATGGACGTTCGGCATTTTTCTGACATCGTTCACAGTTTTCGTGGAACTTTTCAATTTTATACTCCATTTTACCGGTACGTAAAAAAAAAATTCAAAAATATTCACTGTCAGCCGGCTATGCAGATGAAGGACTGATTTGCATGCGGTTTTTGCCGTTCAGCTAACACGTGCGTCTCATCTCGTTCATTCATGAAGTTCGGAGGCGTGGTAGAGAGCTGCAGGCTGTTCGTCAGCCAATCATAGCGTTTTCTTCGTATAATTCTTTCAAGTGGGCGTAATAGACAGATCAGACTGTTCGTCAGCCAATCGTAGCGTTTTCTTTGTCTACTTCCTTCCAACTGTCTTATATCGGCCATCGTCTTCTTCATAATCCAGTTCATCTGCTACTGTATTTTCGATTTGATTTTCAGCGTTATTTGGCAATCCATTGATGATATATATTCGTAAATAATTAAAAATCTCTCGGATTGTCGATCCATTAGGGTGACGAATGTCTCTGATGGCACGATTAACAGCTTCCGTCCAAAAGAAGGGATTTTCAAAATCTGCGTTTATTCGGTTCGTAATGCTGCACGGTTGCTGATAAACTGCTTCCCAGCTGCCGTAGTATCGTTCTACGAGACGTGCGTTTCTGGCGTGCATTTCCAGTTCTTCTTGAACTCTTTCTCGCGTAATTCCAGTCATACCCGGCTGTGCACGTATTGCCTCCCAAATTGTGACGACTGTTGGTCTGCTTTGCGTATTTTCGACGATTCGTATCGCCTGCGTAATATTATCCATAGAGATAAATACCGGTGCATCCGCTGAAAGTGCTGCACTACGTGAACTTGCGGGAGACAAGGGATCGTGCGGGTTTGTTCGACGGTTTGCTTTTCTCGCGACTGGTGGTCTGGATGTTCCAGGAAGTGGTTCCGGTGCTGTCTGTGTCAGCCGGGCTGAGCGTTGCGTACGCTGGCTAATTCTTTCACTTCGTCGCGGTTCAGACTGTGGTTCATCCAACAGAATTACAGATGTATTCCCCTCGCCAGATGACGTCGTATCGTAACGACGTTTCGGTTCCATCACGGCGTTAGAATATCGCTTATGCGTCGTTGGTGCTGGGCATACATCTGGACCGTATGGTGTTTTTGGAATTTTATTTGCCGGTGTTCCAGTCAGGCCAGACAATCGTTGTCTGCGTGATGCCATTAAAGCATAACGTGGCTCTGGATCATTTCTCTGGCGTAAAACTTCCGTCAAGTGTTGTTCAACCAGGGCATCCACCGCTCGACGAACATTTTGCTGATGTTGAATCCAATCCACTGCAGGTACTGGAAAAACAGCATTTAGATGTCGTAAAATTTCGTCGTATGTGGATCCCTTTGGGTTTCGAATTTCCTTTAAGGCCTTTATAATCGCCTCTTCAATTCTATGTGGCGTGTCCATCGTGTAGTCTTCGTGACCACGTTGCAGTGACTCTGGGTTCACATAGGCTGCATCAGTCTGCCAGTCGTTATATGTTTCCAAAATCGTTCCACGCTGCACTCCTTGTTCCAGTGCGTACTTGAATAATTTCATATCCGGTTTACGATTGTGAATATCTTTTTCCCATTGGCGATACTGCTCTTTCAGATAAGCCATAGAAGGCTTGCGCTTTCGTTTCTTGACTGTCTCAATGCACTCCTTAATAGCAACGATCGCCTGACTGATTTGTGGAATGTCGTACTGCCGTTCGTCGGCATGTCGACTGTGGGATTCGGATCGTGCTGGTGTCGATGCGCGTGAAACAGGAACTGAAGACAGTTCCGAAGGGATTTCTGACTGTCGAGACTGCATCACTTCATCCAGTTTTTGAATTTTAGTCTGCGTAGACTTTTCCTCTGTCACCTTTCGACGGCGATTCATTCCTTTCGTAGGAATACGGAGTGTAATTGATTCGTTCATTGGATCGTCTGATTGTTCGATAAACGCTTCTATCTGTCCTGGCTGTCGCATCTGGGCGTTTAATTCCGCGCGTAATTCTTCCATAATTTGCCGGCGATACTGTTCGTCAGTATTAGGTGGGCCGGTAATTCGTATACGGTCTCGTGGATTCTCTGCGCGTAAATCAGCCATAATCTGGACAGTTTCCCCACTTGATTGACGTGACACTGACGCTGGACGCGTGGCCATAGATGTAGAAGTAGCCGTAGTTGTTGTGGTCGTATTCGTTGCAGATGTGACGGCAATCGTATAAATCGGCCTCGGGACACTTTGTTGTGAAGTGATCCACTGTCGTTGCGTTCGTTGTGCGTGTGTCACTGGAGGTGTTTCCTGCAGCACAATAACTGGCGTTAAAGGAACTGTCACTGTGCCACTTCCCTGCTGATATGGGTTTTGCTGATGCGTCAGCGAAACATTCGGGAGTCGTATCGGCACTTGAATTTCTTGTGCTGCATTTCGGGGATCGTAAATATAGGGACCACGTAATGGTGGATTAAAATATCCTCCACGATTCATCGAGGGTCGTCCCCGTCTTGGTCCGCGTCCACGTGATGGAATCGGGACAGGTCGTTGATCCTGATTCTGCTCTCGATCCATATTATTCTGGACGACAAAAATAACATAAAATAATCCCAACTAGTCCGCGTAATTATTTCTCGGTAATTATCGATAGAAAATATTCAAAAAATTAACTCGTGCCGTTCTGCCCGTTTTATGTAATTTGGAATAATTAATCATTTTTCTAGGGCGTAAAATTCTGCGTTTCAGCTGATTTTCATGCTCGTCCTCTAAATTCGTATTAAGAGGCGCTGTCAACATTTCGTTGGGGCTTTTGCGTTTAGGCCCATTAACTTCAGCTGTTTTATTCGGCACGTTGTCGATGGCGTTTATCACTTCGTGTGATTTATCGCTAGTATGCTCAGGCGTGGGTTCCTGTACTTTTTCGGTTGCCTGCGGTATGGGAATTCCTTGTTGTTGCGATGTTATCGTAACACTTGGAGTTTCGTCTTCAACGTTTTCCCACTCGTGTTCGTCACGAGTATCAGGTTCCGCTGGTTTAATTGGCAACTTGATTCGTAATTTGGGAATTTTCCGCAGTTCAATGTCCGGTGATATATACGGTTTAAATCGATCAACTGCCACGTCCATTGTTTTTCCGTCTTTTTGGCATTTTACTGTGACCGTATTTCCGTATGGAAATTTTAAAATTTCGTATGGTCCCAGATACTGCTTTCGTAGCGTATCTACTTCATTTTTCTTCTTTTGAGTTTGCTTTATCCATACGAGATCACCGATATTGAACGTAGGCGTAGACTTTCGTCGGTTATATAATTCCGCTTTCTTTTGGAATTCTTCTTCAATAAATATTTCTGCTATTTCATGTGCACGTGCGAGGTGATCTGCTGTCGCTTTCAGGTAATCATCCACTGACTCGTAGTCGACGGGAAGATTCGTTTGCGTAACGATATCTTCTGGAATTACTTGTTCCCTGGCGTACAGCATCCGAAACGGGGACATCTTCGTCGTTTTATGCGGTACTCGGTTTCGTGCCGAGACTACAAATGGAAGAAACTGGTCCCAATTTCGTACATGTCCTCTCCGCACGTACATCGCGAGTGAATCTGCTATACTACGCATCTGCCGCTCAACCAAACCGCGTCCTTCCGGATGGTATGCGCATCCAAGGTGTCGTTCGATTTTTAAGATTTTCGTAATCTTTTCAAAAAGTTTACTCGTAAATTGTCTTCCTCTGTCCGTATCGACTATCCTTGGTGCTCCATATGGCAGTACCACTCGTTTCACGAAGAAATCAGCGACTGTTGAAGCTTTTATGTTGGGCAGCGCGTCTGCTATCACGAACTTCGTTAGATGGTCAATGGCCACGGCGATATATCGATTTTTACTCTTTCGCGTAATCGGGAGTGGGCCTTTTAAATCCATTTGAATTTTGAAGAATGGTTCACCGACTTTAACTTCTTGTAGTTTCCCGGGTGGTAATTTCCCGAGAATTTTCCGCATTTGACATCTTTTACAGCTGTCACAGTAGTCGATAATGTCCTGCGTCATGCCGTTCCAGAAGTATCGTACTTCTATCGCCTTATACGTTTTCTTTCTTCCAAGATGTCCGCTTGAAGGGGAATCATGCATGGCACGTAAAATATCTCCTCTCATGTGACGTGGAACGATGAATCGACGGTATTTTTGTGCATCTCGTTCCGATATTTTATACAGTACTTTATGCCACATTTCGTATGTGTCATAATCTTTCGGCAACGGCTTCGTCGCATCGCGGTTTTCCAGCTTTAGAATTTTCTTTAAAATTACGGGATCCTTTTCCTGTTCTTTTCGTAAGAACATAAAATTGTCTTCTTCGGTATCCGCATCGTGATCAGCTGGGTCGTCCAGCGTAATCACATTTATTCGTGCTGTTGACCGCTCATAATCATTTAATTTCATCCCTTCGTCTTTATACGCGTCGAATGTTGGCAGTTCATCCAGATTCTCGTCTGGTGATGGTTGTCCGATGGGATTTCGGCTTAAATCATCCGCGTTATCATTCGCTTTTCCAGGGCGATATGCAATTTTTATCTGGTATCGTCCCAGAGCAATTGCCCAGCGTGTAAGTCGCGGATTAATTCCATCCCGTTTCGACGTTGATCGTAGGAGATTTGCTAATGCTTGATGGTCCGTTTTGACCGTAAATTCGCTGTAGTCAACATAATGTCTGAATTTATTTACAGCAAATACAACGGCTAGACACTCCAGCTCCGTGGGTGCGTATTTCTTCTCAGCGTCTTTTAACACGCGGCTTGCGTAAGCCACCGGTTTTCCATCCTGGCTGAGAATCGCTCCAATTCCTACGTAGCTAGCGTCACATTCTATAACCACGGGTTTTTCCGGATCGAATTTTACTAAAATTGGCGCGTTGGTGAGAAGATGTTTGAGTCGTTCAAACTCTTCGTCGTGCTTCTCGTTCCAATCGGCCTTGACGTCTTTTCCGCCTTTCAGTAAATCGTATAAATTACGCGTTTTATTCGCGTAATGGTGGATAAATTTCCGGTAATAATTCGCGAATCCGAGGAAAGAACGTAGCGACTTTTCGTCAGTCGGCTTTTTCCTTGCGTTAATCGCGTTAATCTTCTCCGGATCCACTTTAATTCCTTCCTTGGATACGATATGACCGAGGAAGTGAAGTTCCTCCTTGGCGATGTGGCATTTCGATGGCTTTAGCGTAAAGCCAGATTTACGTAAGCATTCAAATAATGCACGTAATTTCCTTATGCCATCTATCAAATCTTTGCAGGCGCATATTAGATCGTCTAAAAATGCGAAAATTCCTTCTAATCCCATCGCCTTTAATGGTTGTATCGTAGTATCCATCGCAGCTTGGAAGGTCGCAGGACCATTACAGACGCCGAAGGGCATCCTCGTAAATTCGTAAAGTCCATCCTGCGTTATAAAAGCTGTCTTTTGTATCGATTCCTCGTCCATAGGAATTTGCCAAAATCCTTGGTGACAGTCAAAGGTGAAGAAAAGAGCGTTGCCGGCCACGGCTCCCAGTAATTCATCTGGATTTGGAAGGGGATAGTTGTTTTTGCGCGTGACATTATTAAGGCGAATATAATTGACACAGAATCTCGTATTCTGCCAACCGGCTAGACGATGTCCATCAGCGTTATGTTTAATCGCTAGTACCACTGGAAAACTCCATGCAGACTTTGATGGTCGTATGACGCCTTTCGCTAACATGTCCTTCACGTGCTCAGAAATATATTCTTTTCCCTTCCAGCTCGTACGGTGTGGCAGGCACTTCACAGGTTTAGCGTCACCTGTATCGATATGATGCTTTGCTACTGTTACTGTCCCGTATGGACGGCTTTTTGATGGAAAGACATCCCGGTACTCGTAGAATAATTCTACGAGTGACTTCTTTTCTGCAGCAGTTAATTGTGGACCGAAATGCATCGCAGCGATATTTTCATCCATTTCCCTCTTTTCATCGGCAGTCATTGGCGTGACTTTCACAGTAGAAACTACAGGTTCGTCCTGTACTTCTTCATACGTTTCCAAAATTCCAAGCCAAGTGCCTTTACGTACAATCTGCCGTTTATCTTTAAAGTTGGCCATAAAAATATCAATCACCCGGTTTTCCGGCTTCACCAGTCCCTGTACTGGTGTCATCTGTGTTGCAGAAAATATCGCGGGATTCGGCGAGAAAATATACGGTTCGTTTCGTACGATATCGTATTTCTTTGCCATTGCCGATATCCACGTGTATCCAGGATCCACATTGAAGTCGTCAGTCGCGTAGACTTTTAATAGTTTGACGCGTGATTTTGGCTCGTCTGCCCTTTTATTCGCCGTTGCAGTTTTCGTAAACTCTCTCTCCACCGCGTCCACGTCATATTCTTCTTGCATTGCTTTCGACTCTGCTGGTGAAATCTCAATCATACTATTATTGCTGTCCGGTTCGTAAACACGATTATCCGGTGTTTTTATCTTTTGACGGGCGAAGTACGGTTTCTTTGTTGTGGGCTGTATGGCTGTATCCATGCAATCGCATGCCGGTTCGTCCGACATTTGTTCGCGTAGCCATTCTCGAGCTCTTCGCGTTAATTCTTCAAGATCCTCTTTATCGGGATTTTCTTCTTCCTGATCCTTATTGTTGTGAGATAGTGGCATCTCGACCGGTGCCACCGGTATAGGGAGAGATGACACTATCTCTGCTGCCGTATTATTTTGCGTTTCGTACGCATCCACATTTGCGCTCGTGGCAGCTTTCTTCACTGGTCCTCTTTCGTTAGGTGGAATCCATTCCGTCGCCACAATGCGACTTCCACTTATCACAATTTTTATCTTCCGCAGAAAATCCTGTCCAAGGAGGACTTTAACGGCATCCTGCGTTGGCTTCACGTAGAAGCAATGGCCAGTCATTATTTCGTCCATGGAGACGGGCACTGTGCAAGCGTATTGCACGGGGAAATTATGTATACCGCCTATTCCGCGTATGGAAAGTGGCGTCTTTAATTTATACGTCTCCAATTTATTTAATTCGCAAAATTGTTGCGAAATTAAGGACGTCTCCGCTCCAGTGTCGATCATCGCATCCACTGGAATTCCTCCAACTTGAATGCTGTGCGTCAGCACCGGTGCAATCTCCGGTTGATTCAATGCCGTTAATAAATTTACTTCGGCGTATTTCTGTGGAGGGCGGTCCACGGTGAATCCGTGAATATTTATTCCTTTGGCGTTCGTCGCCTTATTATACGTACTCGTAATTTTATCCGGCGGTTTCGGAGGTACGGGAACAGCGTAGCCGGGATTTACTGGCCGTTCCCTTGAGGGTTTAAATTACCAGCTGCGGCTCCTTGTGGTACCACATTGCCGTTTAAATCAGTATAGGTTCGTCCTTCCTGGTTATTATTATATCTGCCGTTCTCACGGTTTCCTCCGCGATATCCGCCGCCGCGAAATCCACCCCGTCCTCTGCCACCTCGGAAATTTCCCCGGTTTTCCCGCTGATATCCGCCGTTCGAGTCCGCATTATCGGCTCCGGCTGCGTGGCGCGCAATTACTGCTGCTGCTCTCTTGTGTTCCGGGTGAGTTTTCATGTAGAATAACTCCATTTCGGGATGGTTATTGCAGAACGTAGGGTTGTCGATTTTCGCGACTCCAGCAAATCGGCAACGCCGGGTTTCGTGACCCTTTATCTCACAATTATCGCAATAAAAAGAATTGCGGGCGTAATTATCGTTATTATTGTTGTTTCCCTCCGCCGTTATTAAATTTACGGTTTGCATTCCAAGGGCGACTGAATTTCCCTTTCGGCGGTGAGGATGATGGCGTGGGAGATTTACGGCTGTCGTCGCCGTTTGGGCTTCCTCCATTGCCATTCTTCCATTTCTTTCTCGTAACCGTTTTCCACGGCTCTTCTTTATCGTCAGCCCTTGCTGCGTTAATTACAGCGTAGCTTTCTCCGTCAACGGTGACCAAACTGACTGTAGCAGTCTTTTTGTCAGTTCCATTTACATATTTCGGATCGTCCGAAATAATACTTCTGACATACGAAAGCCATTCCGTTGGCGTTTTAGGATCTTTAATTTTCAAGGCCATATGTAGCTGGGGATAATCCCTAATTCCTTTCGTAAGGAATGTGCAGAGTTGTTTATCCGATCCAATCATACCGGCCATATCGCGTAAAGATACCATTTTCTGGTAATAGGTGTCAATGTCTTCTTTTCCGGCTTGCCAGACACGTGTTGTCAGCTCATTCAAGGCTGTCGTAGCCCGATTCTTATCAGTAAAGCGCTCAGTCAAAAGCGTTAACCAGGCTTCGATGTTATCCAGGTGTGGCTGCGATCTGATCGTCAGATTATACCACTGCTGTGCCTCGCCGGTCAATGCCGCTCCTAGCTGCGTTACAGCTGTGGCTTCGTCCCAGCTATTCTGCACTACAGCACGGCGAAACTTTATAATGAAGCTGTCAATCTCCTCCCGGTTTCCGTTATATTTCGTAATTGGAATCGGGGCGCGTGCCGCTTTAATTAATTCCGTAACGTCCTTAACGGGCATCGTTCCCGGTGGTAAAGGAACTGTAACTGGTGCTGTGTTGACAGGTGGTGGGCGTCTTGGGGGAGGTGGAGGTGCTGTGGAACGGGCTTGCAACGATCTGTTCGTCAGATCTCGAATTGTTGCATTTAAGCGGAAATTTTCGTCCTGCATTTGTTCCACTGCCTCCTGGTATCCTTGCTCGTAAGCGGTAAACTGCGCGTTCTCTACCGTTTGATCCACTTGGTCTCGTGTACAAAACCTCTCGTGTTTCACGTGGCTTCTCAAACGGCGATTTTCTGCCCGCTGCGTCACGGCGTTCCGCTTTAAAATATCCAGATTTTTCCGTTGTTTTGGCCTGTTTGGCAGGTGCCTTTACGTCTTCGTGACGTTTTTCTTTCAATGATTTAGTGAATTCTTTGCGTAATTTCTCCATTTCGGCCACGTGTTTGCTTTTATCCAGCTTTCGTAGCTGGTCCATTTTGAAAATGACTTTCTTATAACGTTCATTTTCAGCAGTTAATGTTTATTCTTTTGTTCGTTATTCGCGTTCTCCTTATGTTTTTCGTCAAACTCTGTTTCCATGGCTTCATGATTTTTTCTCCAGTTCTTCAAGGCGTTCCAACGTCTCTTCGTAATGTTCATTTAATTGGGACAGTTCCCCTCGGAGATGTGTATTTCGTTGGACGACTTGATAAAATGCGTCTCGTAATTCCGCTTCAGTCATATCTGCGGCTTCTTTGTCCGTGCTTTCCTCTTCGTGAGTATCGGTGGTTGTATTTTGTGAATCTTCCACCGTTGATTTTTCCTTTGCTGGTTCGTCCAGCTCTTCTTCCGGTTTTTTCGTTTTATCGTTTTCTTCGCCGATCGTCGGCATTTCGTTTTCAACATTTTCAATGATGTCTTTCAATTTGTCTTCGTTCACTTCGATCATAGTTGTGTCGAGTTGATCTCCATTCCAGGGAGAATCTCCTCGTTCGTTATCGCTGCCGTCTCCCAACTGGAATTCCGGTGGAATCTCCATGTTATCGGCTGGGTGTTTTCGTTCTTGGAAAATTCTCCTCGCAGTCGTCTGCGATGAGGTGTCGTCATCACTGGACGATTCCTCACTCTTATCCTCATTTTTCGGCTTTTTAGTAGCTCCCAATTTCTTTGTCTGCTGGCGCGTCGTAGCGCCAGTAGCGGTTGACGGTTGACGAGGGTTTGGTCGATCAGCGTACATAAACATGGTTTCCTCCATGTTATCGCGTGTTCCGAACGGGAAGATGCTTTTCAGTCCGTTAAGAATTCCGTATCTCCCAGACATCGTATTTCGTAGTTTACAGTATACAAGTATTTCTAATTACGGTCAATGCACAGGCAGAAAGGCACGGCTTTATTGCAGTAGCAATACTTTTTTCGTATGCGGATATATCCGCTTCTTTTGTTATCGTGCTAGGCTGATAATAATCTAGCTACTGTGCACTTACCACAGACAGACAGAAAACAGCTACCAAAATTCCAGGCACGTAACCAGGAAATTCTATCGTAGAATTTATCTGAAAAGGTCAGGAATTTTTCGTTTTTATTCGTAAAAGTTTCTGTTCGTCAGAAATAATTCTAGAAACAATTCTTTAATCGTTTGGCAACTGCTGGTTTCGTTTCCTTGAAATGTACGGCGCGCATACACGGTTCACTGTTGTCCCTATGACACAATGTGTTTCGTACACAGAGATGTCGGGCGTTCAGCAGCGTTATTCCGTGAACTGTTCGCGTCGTGAGGTTGATTTTCTTCTGGAGTTGATTCCTCCCTTTCCACTGTTCGTCAGTGAAGAATTGATGGTGCCCAAATATCCGCAGGAATGAGAAATATGGATCCGTCCGATCAAGGATGGGATCCAAAGGTATGATTCCAGTCTGCGCTGTAAACAGCACAGATCGAGGCTCTTTTCGAAGAGACGAGATCTTTCACTGATCTGCTACCATATAGGGAATACGAGGTTTATCCTCGTATCCCGGATGACGAATGAATATGAGACGAACACACGTGAATAAAATGGGAATTTTATTCATAAGTGAACGCAATACATTGCGGAGAAAAGGGCACAAAAGGGAAGAGAAAAATATATGCCAGTCAAGACTGTGCATATCAACACACTAAAAGAACACAACACAGCACAACGCTGGCCACATATCCACCTGGCTGGCGCTGCACACCTGTGGTGACGTAGTACAGATTTGTATCGTACAACTCGTACCGTCATCCCTGCACAAGTACATACTGAGTACTAAAACAAATTCATAACAAAAACACTTCTTCAATGCTATCCTGCTCGGGGATCGTACACCTAACACATAACGCATTACCGCGTTGCACTTGGATAGATAGCCGCTGTCTAAAATACTCTTTCGCCCGCTTCTGGCCTGTGGCGGAAGCTATGCCGTTGCCGACCTTCTCCACGAGCTTTTTCGTTCCTGCTCCCAAGGGTCCGTAAATTGCAAAGGCGGCATCTACTACATTGTATCTTGCAATCGGTTGTAGCCAGCCGTGTTTCGACAGTTTTCTTCTCTCCGCCTGCTCCGCTGCTGCACCGACGCACACGGAAGTGCGGTCGATATACGACGAGGCGAGTGAGTCCACGCAGGTTACAATCATCAACAGCCAGTCGTTTTCCCCGCTTCCACGGGACGAGGGTAATCACATCTGGCTGTATTTTATCTTTCACGGACAGACCTTTTGGCTCCATTCTAGCTGGAAAACCTGCAGTCTTCAAGGCACGGGTGAATTCTGCACTGATTCCATCGTGTCTTGGCAACCTCCCAGCTGACCGTTTGCAACGGAGCCCGGGACGGCCCAGCTCGTCGACCAGACTGCCACAGACGCATACGTGAGGAGTGACAATAGGTGCTCCCAGACGCAACGTCACACTTATACGGAAGGCGTTGTTATCCAACAGGTTACCAAGGCAGGCTGCGGGCAACGCATGAATCCACATACCGGATTCCGGTACTGACACCGCCTTCAAGTGAGCGACATCCTCTTGGGTGACCCTTCTTGAGTGGCTAAAAAGAATTCTCCTGGTCTCATTTCTCTGCCTGAACCGGTTAGTGTGAGCTTTGCGCCGGCAAACTGCCCTTTACCTACACTGTCAGCTACACTGTCATATACCAGCTTCCGGGCTCGATTGAGCAAGGAGACGCGGCTTATTAACTTCAACATCCCGGTATACTTCTAGCAGGGTAGCGAGAGACGCGTTGCACAACGGGAAGTCCGCCCGATCTCCCGGCCTTGTCCCAGTGGATTGCCGACTGTATGGTGAAGAAGCAAGACGGACGATGTCAAGAGCACATTCTGCAGTTCTTTACGACACGCTTCAGTATCTACAATGGAAGACTGCCTCTCCGTTGACTGCTGAGTAAGTGGGGGGTTTCAGTGTTTCATGAGGTATAATTCCAGACATGATTCCTTCAGTATATGCGTACGAACTGGGAAACCAGTATGAGATCCTGGATTTCATTTTTTACTGCAATGAGAAAGGATAAACAAAGCAACTGAAGTTACCGTCAAAACAGGCATCCTTTCGTGAGACTGATTTGCAAAGGTTGCCGTCTTCAGCGGCGGCTGCAGACTACACCAACCATTTTATGTATGCGCCAGCTCAAAGAAACCCGGAAGTTCATGTCGCACAGTTGGCGGATGACAGTAAGTGCCTTCGGCGAAATGCTAATTTTTCCCACTGGAAGGTCGCTGACTTTTGCGGCCATTGCCGAGATTGTCGTTTATCCCGGAAGATGCGTGAAGGCAGCGGAAGGTTCAGCCTACGCCCTTTCTGTGCCAGCGTTTTTGGCTATAGCCGTTTACCGGCAGTCGATCAGAGGGTATGGGAAACAGCCTTTCCCGTTTATGATGCGACCGAAAGGCACGAATGTCGTTAACAATTTCGGGTGTTCAAATCTGCATCGTTTTGTTTAATTTGAATTTGCCCACGTACAGTTGTAATGCCTGCCAAACAAAGGTGCACGTATATTGCGGCATTCCTCCACAACCAGTCACTTCCGCAGTTCTACTGTACATTTTGCACAACCGATCACCGGTCAACATCACCGATCACCGGTCGTCATTTGGGTTGTTACTTAGTTTATTTAACTGCTGATCCCACTTCAATAACGTTGGCAGTGCAACGTCGAATTTGATTTTATACTGCAACATAGGGTTTTATTTTGAAAACAATCTAACGCAGGTGCATCGTAGATAGAACGAACGATATAACAACGCATTTATAACGAGCTCTCGAGAATAATCTGATGGTCCTTAAGCCGCCCGATCTTCCGGTTTTTGGATTGCCGACTGCATGGCTAAGAGGCGAGATGGACGAATTCAAGAGCATATTTTGCAGGTTGGGCGTTAATGTTGTACCAGTGGTACCCCCATGAGGTATAACAGCGCAGTACGAGTGTCATTTGACAGCTGCAGGATGTTTTCAGACGCTGAAGGATTACCAGAGCAGGGGTCCGCGTCCGTCAACTGCTTACCGTGTCCGGTAGTGGACGGTGTCCAGTATCTCCGATCAGGAGGTCACTGAGCAAACTACGCTAACTGCGGCTGTTCTGATGGTTTTGAAAAACGCGTATAAAGCAGAATGTTATTGATGTTTGCGAAAAGTATTTTCTAAAGTACACACTTGAATGTCCGGTACATAGCACTAAGTTTATGTCCATTGACGGGAATATTCGCCTTCGCGCACTTCCAAACACTTTTTTGGGTTGGTTTTTGACATTGTGTAGTCAAATGATTTGAATACATAGACGCCGAATCCGTTTTTGCGCGCAAAACCCGGTTCCGGAGTTATGGCTGTTAGAAAATTCCAAAAAGTATCAAAAAATTATTCTTACCCAAGTAACAGATGCTAAAGATTAAACTAGCGTTCAGCGATAGCCAACCGAACCGGTCCGCGATATTTCCATAAAAAAACGGCAATGTCAACCATTTCCGTTCTGGTGTCGCTTTAGAAAGCCGTTTGAAAAGTCACCAGGAGAGAAGGGCAGAGGACATTCCGACACCCAGTGCGTTCCCTAATGTGCGGTACAAGACCGCTGCGGTGAGTTTGGTCAATTTGTTCACATCAATATCGGCCATATCGGACGGTGTCCACTGGCAGCCGCGATAGTGCGTGGAACCGCGCGGATCTGCGCTCTGATAACTGGAAAGTTCCTATAAAAGATAAACATAATCAACCAATACAGCGTACAGAGACAGATGTAAACAGGTTTCTTATAAGCAAATCTGTTTACGTTGAATATCATTGTAACTGGCAACAGCCATCAAAATTGCAAGAAATGCAAGCGCGTGCACATTACTTTACATTAAAAAGTTTAAGATTAAAGAACAACCGAAGTTTTTATCCTCACTTGGGTTAAAAGAGAAAAAATTTTATTGTATATAAAACGTATATAAAACATATTTTATAAAACGAGAACAATTACGTACTGAAGCGATTTACTGCGTGATTTTCTGTTTCACCAATGTATATGTAAAGAACCGATTAGGGCCCTGTATTTTATGGTATATAATGGATAAAATATATAAGCATCACGGTTGCCTGGACTTGAGCCAGGAAATTACTGTATTTCTTGTCGAAAAAAAATGATCACATAGTTGACAACCATTACCCGCTGCAGCAGACCGAACTGGTCACACGAGCTGCAATGCACCGCATGGGCAATCCATTCCGCCAACACCGTCAAATCCACCGGTTTCTGCGCAACGAGATTCGCTTCAAAGAGATCCCACAAGTGCATTACCAACTGTTCGGCTGGCTGACAAGTCAGGGTGTGATGCACCACCTCGGCGGCTAAATACTGGTCGGCCAGGCGGCACTGTATCCACACCGCCCGCCCCGCGCTACGGCACATCCGCACCAAGCCGGCCACGGTTTCCTTCAGCGGGCGATTGACTGAACCAGTGAACTCGTTATAGCCAGGATAGTGCAAAGCACACCGGTAAAACACCAGCGTCCCGGTGTGGCCGACCACGAAGCGGATCATGGAGGCCGCACCCTCGCAACCATCCATCGTCGTATGCATCAGCACCACCGTCTTGGTGTTGCTGTTGATGCAGTGAAGAAGGCAGGTCCGTATCCAGAATAAGGGCTGGATACCGGGCAGCGGACAGTCTGCTTTGCGGCCGGAGACGCGCACATCGCGCAAGTCGTCTTCCGTGGTGAGCAGAGTGTTCCACAGGGTGCACGTGCGCCGGCACCGGGTGCGGTTGCCGCTGTCCAGTGACCGGAAGACTTCCACTAACAGCTTGTCGGGGAGGAACTGGCGCCGTTTGATAACGGGAAGAAGAAGTTGTTTGTTCTCCAGGTTTACCCGATTGGCCAACAGTGTCCCATTTAGCTGGTTAAACGGGGTCGAATTAGCATACTTTTCGATCGTTTTCTGGAACAGTTCTTCCTGCAACATACCCGTAGCAAATAGGTTACCTGCTTTATTGGCAATAGCCACCCAAACAGCATTAATTGCAAGCGCTGGAACACTACTTAATAGTTAAAAATTAAAAAAAAACAACCAAAATCCTTATCCTGTCTCGGATTAAAAGGCAATGTACTCAAAACAGCCGTAGCATTTCCTTTAACAACAGCTAAACTAAAACGCTGCTTGACAAAAGCAGTAGAACGCGCTTCGCCCGTTATGTCCCGAATTTTGCGGCCCATGAAATGCAGCATTTCACTGAATACAGGGCCAAAAACTCCCAGTGTTTCAACAACCAGGGGATAAAAGAGGTAACCGTATTCCAACAGGTAATTAAATTGCGAGGTAACCGATAAAAGAGGTAACCCTAGTTAATAGCTAGGTACTGTAATTAAATTACAAATTGCTAAGAATTTCACAGCGCACCAGTTCATCCGGCAGCAAGACACTGTCGCCGGCCAGCTGCATATACACCACCGCCTCACTGTGCACCACCATAGTCAGCACACGCCGCGCTCGAGCCAGAACCGAAGGGAAATATGCGCGTTGGTAAATTGCGCTGGACCAGGCTGCCGGTAGTTGACAGCTACGGATAACGAAATCCTTCGCCTGCACGCGGCGACTGGCCAAGTCGGCGTCCGAGGGCGGGCGCCGTACTTGATTCCGGGGAAGCAGCTCTTGGACGGTGCCGTGGGGCAGCTGTACCTCCACGACAAACACACTGGCCAGGTAGGGTTCATCCCCGGGGGATAACGCCAGCCCCGTGTACCACTTCCACGGGCAGTTAGGCCCGTCTCGCAGGAGCACCTGGATATTTGGATCCAGGGAGGTGTTCAAAGGGTCGAAGCATCTCGTGGCATGGAAGATGCGCTCATATTCGACAGACTGTGAACGCTGGCCAGCACAGCCGAAGTCAATGAGCAGACCGTTCTCCACTACGTTGATTACTTTGCCCACCTGCAGCATGCCGTCGACCAGGACGTCCACGGCGTTCCAGGCGAACATGGACTGCCAATAATTATTCCTGTCATAAACAAACATGGCCACAACTTGCGCTTGCCTGCGTCTGTTTCTGTCCGGGATGCAGCTCTTCTGCGGCTTTGCTTATTAAAACGATTAAAAATTATACACAGTGACCTCAAGCAAAAGCAATAAATCGCAGATCATTGAGATCTAGATGGTTTTTCAACAGATTTAAACAGAAACAAGTTAGCCATGGAAAACACGTTTAATTTCTTTAAAAATTAAACAGTGATTTTCGCATAAGGTAAGTAAAAGTAAACCATCCATACTAGGTAAGCAAAATGACATTTTCTGCATGGGCACTGGGTAAATCATAAAGCGTGGAACATACTGTGTATTTTTACTCAGGTACTCTAAATTCTAATTAATAACAAATCAGGTTAAAAAAATTTTTCAAAGCTGTTAAGCAAGTTTTGGAAAAGCACGCGCAGAATTTGTACATAAATAACATGCGCAAATTGTGGTGGAAGTTACTAGTTACAGCGCAGTCGAACGGCGTGGTCTGCAAGGCCAGTGCGCAAGGCGATCGATCGGCACAAGCTGGGAGATAGCCGAGAAAATCACCACAATGCCACCCTTGACTGCCTCAGTGGTGACTGGCCTCAGTGGCCTAAATGGCCAGAGATGTCCGCAGCATTAGTCGTGCAAAATTGAAGAGAACAGGGAGATGGATTTATGCCGGCTGTCTAGAGTTGTGCCGTTGCTCATATGAATAGCCTGTAATAGTCTCCTGTGTCTCAGCCTTTATTGTCCTGTGGTTGATACAATTCAAGATCGTCAATACATGTGGTTCACAATTTCACGAAAATAATCAAACAAAGTGCTACGTAATTGACAACAAGGCAACATTTTGGCGCCGCAAAAGGGCAAGCCGACCTGCACATCACAAGGGGGCCTAAAAAAGAATGAAGTAGCAAAAGCTGATTGGACAACTCCGTCCACTCCGAATGCCGATGGCGAATGGCAATTGCACAGTCTTTGATGGAATGAGAGGCCCCTCCTCCTCGATGTGAGGCACACGGCAGCATGGATGGAGGCACCGCGTCGTGTGCAAAACGCAAAGGTGGAAAACGATGCTGCGTGTAATTTCTGGATGATGCCAAATCCAGGAGTCTTGGCTTACCGGATGTTGTTAACGTCCAAAGTAGGGAAAACAGCCAGATGCTTCTGCTTTATGGTGGGCCATATATCCAACGGTCGACCGTTATTCCAACAGCGAGGCTTATTACTTCTCTGTAAAGTGTATAGTCATACTGTATAGCCTCCTTCATATGCACTACCACGGTATAAACTTTTTACAGACATAAAGCCATAGCAAAATTTTACGCTGATTCTGAATCGGCTGAGTCATATACATAGAGGCCAGGCAGGCAGCGCGCTAGCGACAGTCTGTCTGCGCCATACAACCGCACTCACTCCGACTGCTGCTACGATTTATATAAGGCTCACTCATATTCATAATTCGAGTTATGCAAATCATAATTTCGTATCAAACCGATAACGAGCATAAAGAGGATTGCTGCAGCAGTTGTGTTCTGTCCAGCGGCACAATGCTACTTTACACAGCGAAAGTGGAAGTGTGGAATTATTGCGGTGGACGTCGATGTGTACGGCTTCCTGCGGCACAGCCTCGTGATCGACGTGGCCGAGGGTGGCCTGATCGTGGATTTTGATGTGCAGCACAGCGCGGCGCCAGCCCGACGGGGCGCGGCTGTGGTGTCCCGGAAAGGTCCTGTCCCCGGGAGGTTTTTTCTCCGGTGAGTTACACTGCGTAGAAGCGCGCGTAGCACTCGGGGTCGTCCAGGAAATAGTCCTTTCCGACCAAATACGCTTACCGCCCAAGTGCGACCAACTGCCGAAGTTGCGTGCGGTTCGCGATGGCTCTGTGATCCGTTCCTGTCCGCTGTCGTCTGGCTTCTGACCCGAAGGTCACCCAGGCGCCGGGAGGTCTTCAAGCGTAATTTATCGCGTGCCTGGTGCACGAGACTGTTCAGCCAGATTTTTCTCTTTCTACGTTTTCTTGCGCTGACAGCAGTGTATCGCTTTGCGTCCAGCGATAACGAAACGATCCGGCCGGTTACATTTTCATAGGAAACGGGAATGTCAACCACTTCCTTTCAGGTGCCGCTTCAAAAAGTTGATGAAAGGTCACCAGTAGAGAAGGGCTGACGACATTCCGACACCCTGTGCGTTCCCCAATGTGCGGTACAAGGCCGCGGTGGTGAGTTTGGTCAATTTGTTCACATCAACATCGGCGATGTCGGACGGTGTCCACTGGCAGCTGCGATAGTGCGTGGAACTCCGCGGATCCACGCTCTGATAACTGGAAAGGGTCTATAATAAATGCATTACATAATTATAATCAATAAATGCTATACCATTATACAAATATAAACAGTCGTCATATGATGTAAAACATTTTGATGATGGATACTGTAATATTTTTATATTAATCATGCTGTATAAATCAGTGTAAAAAGCAAAGCCACCAACAGAATAAAAAGTGCAAGCGCAGCCACAGTGCTTCGGTTCATAATGAGACCTTTGGTACACCATCGTGGGCTCAATTATACTTTGGGAATTTTATTTCATCGATATCTCCCCAACCGGATGTTGGGCGCATAAACGGTTTCCGCGCCAGTGTAAACAATTCATTTGAGACATATAGAATGTCATAAAACGATGCGAATAGGTGTTCTGGTGAGCGAAAGCGAAAGTTTTCGCGCATGTGCACGAATTTGTACCATGTACCGGGACTACCGGCACACTTCCCTTAACACAGCTCCAGCGTTTTCTCTACTGACAGCGACAACTGAAACGATGCCTAGTGAAAGCAGTTCATAAAATCTATTTTTAAGCTATATATAAAGGTGACCACTCCGTACACACTCTTTCACACCCCTTTCACTCCGTACACAACCTTTTGCACTCCTTTCATTCCGTGCACAACCTTTTGCGCACTACCATTCACTCGGTGCACTACCAAACTTTTATATATATTTATATATATTATATTTAAATCCTTGTAATCTATATTACTACAGAAAGCAAAACTACAAAAAATATTACTACTTTTTTGCAACATCATGGGACCGTTCCGACGAAGACGTCCTGGTGTATGACAGCGTCAGCAAATAACTCACGTGGCAAGTGAAGATTGAATAAACACGTTACGGAGCAAGTCTTGTGGAGATTAGGGTGAAAAACGTTGCTGTTCAAAATAAGAAAAACGCGCAATCTAAAAACGGTCGCGATTGCGCGTTTTTTATTCCAGAAATAACTCGGCTGTGAAAAATTAAAAAATTAAAAGGTTGTGTACGGAATGAAAGGTAGCGCAAAAAGGTTGTGCACGGAATGAAAGGGAGTGCAAAAGGTTGTGTACGGAGTGAAAGGGTGTGAAAGGGTGTGTACGGAGTGGTCACCATATATAAATCGACATAACAAATTAGAACTGTTGCCGGTATTTCTGTAATTATAAAGTACTGTATTTCCTGTTGAAAAAATCCGATCAAATCCACCAGCAACAGCAATTCCTGAAATGAATGGATGTGCCTTACCCGCTGCAGCAGACAAAATTGGTCACACGAGCTGCAATGCACCGCATGGGCAATCCATTCCGACAGTAGCTTCAAATCCACCGGTTTCTCCACAACGAGATTCGCTTCAAAGAGCTCCCACAACTGCATCTCCAGCTGTTCGGCGGGTTGACAGACCAGGGTGTGTTGCGCCACCACGGCGGCCAAAGAATGGTCGGCCAGGCGACACTGTATCCACGTCGCCCGCCCCGTGCTACGGCACATCCGCAACAGACAACCCACAATATCCGGCACTGTTGTATTAAGTGAATCGATCTCCGTGTAAACATTCCAGACAGGGTAATGCAACGCACACTGGAAGAATACCAGCGTCCCGGTGCGGCCGACCACGAAGCGGATCATAGCGGCCACGCTCTCGCAATCATCCAGTGTCATGTACATGAGAACCACGGTTTTAGTGCTGCTGTTGACGCAGCGGAAGAGGCAGGCCAGTATCCAGAACAAGGGCTGCATGCCGGACGACGGGCAGTCCTCTTGCCAGCCTGAGACGCGGACATCGGAGAAGTTGTCTTCCGTGGTGAGCAGAGTGTTCCACAGGGTGCAGGTGCGCCGGCAGCGGGTGCGGTTGCCGCTGTCCAGCGACCGGAAGACTTCCACTAAGAGCTTGTCGGGGAGCGGTTGGTCTAGTTGATCAACCGCAAGACGACGTCGCTTATTCTCCTGCGTTACCAAATAGGAAATCGAGGTTCCACAAAGTATATCTCCATGAAGTAAATCATAGGGGATAGATCTAGCATACTTTTCTGTCGTTCGTTTGAACAGTTCGTCCTGCAATCGATAATTAAATAACTTAGGTAAAATAAATTCTGCACAGAGACCATTGTACCAAGATTTACAAAGCGCACCAATTCATCCGGCAGCATTGCACGGTCGCCAGCTAGCTGCAAGTACATCATCGCCTCACGATGCACCACTATAATCAACACACGCCGCGCTCGAGCCAGAATCGAAGGGAAAAGTTCGCGGTGGTAAACTGATGCGCCGGGCCAAGCTGTTGGTAGCTGACAGTTACGGATGACAAAATCCTTCATGAACGCGGCGACTGGCCAAGTCGCTGTCCGAGGGCGGGCGCCGCACCTGATCCCGGGGGAGCAGCTCCCGGACGGCGCCGTGGGGAAGCTGCGCCTCCACGACAAACAGACTAGCCAGGTAGGGTTCGTCCCCGGGGGATAACGCCATCCCCGGATACCATTTCCAAGGGCAGTTAGGCCCGGCTCGCATTAGAACCTGGATAGTAGGGTCCAGGGAGGTGTCCAAGGATCGAAGACTCTCGTCGCATGGAAGATGCGTTCGTATTCGACGAACAGGGAGCGCTGGCCAATACAGCCGAAATCAACGATCAGACCGTTCTCCGCCACGTTGATGACTTTGCCCAACTAGAGCACAGCAAAAATTACGACTCTGTTTTTGCTTTCAGATAAAATAGTGTTATCTTTCTGTCGAAAATGTTAGTTACGCTGTAATTCGGTAAACAAATGTTTTGGATGGCCATCTCGGATATCAACAGTAATCGCAATCTATGAAGAATGTTATGTATTCTCTGGGTGATAGGAAATAGGAATATCCAGGGGAGTAAATTGCAGCAAACGCCATGCAATGTTAGTTCATACAGACAATCCGGAAGCGTGGAATGCAGTGGACGTTGAAGTGGACGGCTTTCTGCAGCATGGCTACGTGATTGACGTAGCCGAGGGCGGCCCGATCGTTGATTTCGAGTGCACAGTACAGCGTGAGCAGTTTGTGGAATACGGGCGCATCTGGCGCTGCCGATATAGCTGCTACCCGTACAACTTCGGTAAGCCGAATGTGCTGGTGCTGTTGCGACGCCAGCCCGACGGGGCGTGGCTGTGGTATCCAGGAAAGGTCGTCTCCCCGGAAGGATACTTCTCCGGAATGTTACACTGCGTGGTTGCGCAAATGCCCTATGGGGCCGTCCAAGAAATAGTCCTTTCTTTTAACCAAATACGCTTACGCCCACGGGCGATGAACTGGAGAAGCTGCGTGTGGTGAAGGATGACTTTGTGATCCGCTCCTGTCCGCTGCCCACTGCCTTCTGGTCCCGCGGGTCTCCCATGCACCGGGAGATTTTCAAGCGTGATTTGGACTGCACGAGACTGTTCAGCCAGATGTTTCTCTATCTACAGCGTCGGAGCGACAGGCCACTGACCGCGGAGGTTGCGGTGAGAGTCCGAGTTTGTCTGCTGTACAAGGCAATTTTGATCTTACACAGAATCAGAGTTCACAAATTTTTTCAAATTTTAAATTCTATTGCAAAATGCATTTTTGTGTTGCCGTACACAGTGTGGCGTACTAATCTTGTACTAATCTCGTTCTCATGACTGTGTCTGGCCTTTACCGTTGCTTTGTTCCCTACTCTAGAATCTCTACAGCGTACAACAATGATTGCGTCCGTTATGTTACCTGTCGTTTTATGCCTTTCTACAATTTATTTTTAGCGACCCGATGCGATCTGACGAACACAGACCATAATGGCTCTTATAATTGTGTTAACAGAAATCCAGCTGTGATCGGGCGTTGAGGAGCCGCAGCACCCTAACTCCGCCCTCAATTTGGACGGAGGGAGGATTAAGCCGTCATACTATGATCCATGTGGTTGATACAGCCGATAACAGACTCGGTGGTGGCGGTAGGGATGTGGTCAGAATGCCGTTGCCAGTTGAATTACAGCTGGCCGTCTTTCAGTCGATGGACTCCGTCGCCCGCATTGGCTGCCGGCGGGTCTGTCACCTGTGGAACAGCCTGCTGACCACCGCCGGCCACTTCCCCGATGTGTACATTCCTTATATTGCGTGGGACTAAGATTTCACGTGCGTCGATTTCGCCATCTACTGGACGGTGTCCTGCTTCGTGAAATGTCTCAGCAGCGCCACCACGACCCTGATTATCACCGGTCACGATGTGCGAGACTGCCTGGATCTGGTCGAACTCACCGGGCGCACTCTGGACGGCCAACGCCTCCGGACGCTGGTGTTCTGCGATTGCTATTTCGCTGTGCATGAGGGATACGGCAGAGAGGGTGACTGTTTCATCCACGACATGGTAGGTGGTACGGCAGCCTGGCCGCGGATTTCGCGTCGTACGATCGGATGGTGTGGAAGGACTGCTGCATTGGAGCCGACCATCTGGAAGCATATGTGCAGAAACACGCCTTTGGCGCCCAGTCGTGGCAGGAGCTGGAGAGAGAGCTGTGGGATGTGCTGGAGACCAACCTGGTTCTCCGACAGTGGCCCAGCCTGCCGGCGGTGTCCCGGTGGATTGCTGATTGCGCTGCTCAGAAGTGTGACGAACGCAGTGAGCAGCGTATTGTGCAGGTGAGCCGTTGATGTTTTCCCCTTGGGTTTGGGTCGTGTTTGCAGCAGAATTATGGCACATAATTGCAGATCCTGAACACGTACCAGAGCGCCGATCCGCGCCCTGCGTACCGCGGTGAGCAATGGACGCTGACCAAGTTATCTCGTCTGGATGTCAGTCAGTTAACCACGCTGACAGCGGCCATTTTGACAATGTGGTCACCGGTGAATGAAGAAGAAATTTCGGATGGGGAAAGCGATTCCGAAATGCAGTAGTACCATACGCGTTTTCTGGGGGCCCCCTACACGACCAATGATCGGTGCACTGGCTCTTGCCGAATAAAATGTAATTTCATAATTATGTCGAATAATCTTATTTTTTCTGCATCTCCTGCACTAATATAAATGTCGAGCGAACCGAAGTCCAATTATGGCCCTTGAGTCTTTCAGTTTCTTTTCTCTTTTCATCACCATTCTATTGCAAAACCACTTTCGTTCAGACTGTTAATCAAAATCAAGATGGGACACTTAAACAACCAATAATATCATATCATCAAAATTGAAAATCCTATTCCTGGTTGCAAATTTTTAAATAGAACTCGTTGGTAACTTGGGTCTGATTCATTCGGGAGTGTTTCCTGCCGCTGTTTGCCACCGGAGGAGGATATTAGTTAATTAACATTTATTAGCAACCCGTCGCCGTACGTATACAGTATATACGCACTACACAGTGGGATCTTAACATACGGATAACATTTAATAATGACTTCGACTATTCAGCGTTCACGGTAACAGACAATTAGCCCGTTCTTAAACATGGCGGGTGCCGCTCCCAGTGCGCCCCTTTACGACTTCGTATACCGCCGCCGCGGTCACGTTGGTCAGCTTCGTGGCATTGAATCCGTCAAGGCCTACCGCACTCCACTGACCGCCGCGATAATGCGTCGACATTGTCGTATTAGAAGGTCTCGTTACAATCTCCGGTGACGTGGTTGCGTTCGGCATTAGTTGCAGTCTTCTTCCCTGCCCATATCTCATCGGTAGGGCACTCGATTCTCTCTCAAGCCGGTACTACGAAATAACTTGGAGGAATGATGGAGATATGAACAGGAACACAGGAACCAGGAATCCCTATAAGGAGCCTGCGAAACACGCGAACACACGAAGACTGCCTTACTTCTCACTTCCGGTCTCGGTTACTAAGGTTATCAGATCAAGGGCCAAGGTCGATTGTGACACCAGTATACTGCGGCAGACTACGGTATAATCCGAATTGCTGATTAGGAACGCCAGTCGTAACCTCTAGAAAATACTGTCCCTTTAATCCAATTAACAACGTATTCCTCCAAACTTGAAAGTCAGAAAAGTAAGGATGTCAGAAATCTAATTCCTGACCCACACCGATATTAGGAACAGTTCAAGCTAGCTTAAATAGACTAGTAGCAGAGCGCAGCATACATCGCAAGGATTTAGAGTACAGTCAATCACAGGTAATCAGATGACTAGATAATAACATAGCGGTTTGTATTTACTAGTAAAGGCGGACATTATCGGGGCATCTGTACGTACGGATGTGGGTGTATTCCTCCTCCCCACGTCAACATGCGCGGATCCACACTATCACACGGATCCACAATCGTTCAGACTCTGTAAGCAGTTACATGATGTGTGGTAATCCACACTGGCATGCAGAACAGAAAAGGGAACTGAAAGAATATCCGCTCACCTGCTGTACCTGCTGCAATTGTGGGGACTTGACCGAACGGATAATCCATTCCGCCAGGACAGCGCGATCCACCGGCTCTCTTAGGACGAGATTCGCTTCAAAGAGATCCCACAGCTGCATTTCCAGCTGCTTGTCCATCGGGCTGACGGACAAGCGAGTGCTGCGCCACGACCGCCATCTTTGCCAGCGGATCAGCATTGAAATCAAACGAGGAACTGCGGCATCGATCGTGGGAACAGCGCCGATGGGAGCAAACTTAGATCAAATTTTCTCTGATTAGGCCGCCCCTCTCGTTTGATGCTTAATAAGTTAGTGTAAAAGTTTCGGTGAACAAGAACATCAGTAATTCCTAGTAAGACACCGGGATCAAATCAAATAAAGTACAGTAATAAAGTCGTACAACCGAAGATCAGGTATCGCTTTAGAAAGCTGGTGAAGTCACAGAAGGGTATCGACATCTGACCGCGTAAAGTTCCCAGTGTACGGTACAGGGCAGATGCGGTGAGTTTGGTCAATTTGTTCACATCTATATCGACGATATCGGACGGTGTCCACTGGCAGCCGCGATAGTGCGTGGCACAGCGGGGATCCACGCTCTGATAATTCCCAAGGATCTATACATCGTAAATACAATAATCGTATCTGTAAAACATTTACATGACTATTGTGACAGAAATAAACTATGCATCATTGTATCATTGTAATTGGCAAGA